>NC_041384.1:446041193-446101356 GCF_002162155.2 Triticum dicoccoides
TGCAGCTAAGCCTCCGAGTGAGAGGCTTGATCACCACTCCATAGGATTTTTCAAACTTAGGCGAGTACTGGACTGCAGCTAAGCCTCCGAGTGAGAGGCTTGCTCACCACTCGGTAGGATTTTTTCAACTTAGGCGAGTACTGGACTGCATTGAAGCCTCCGAGTGAGAGGCTTGCTCACCACTCGGTAGGATTTTTTCAACTTAGGCGAAACGGATTCGCAGCTAAGCCCCCGAGTGAGAGACTTGCTCACCACTCGGTAGGATTTTTTCAACTTAGGCGAAACGGATTCACAGCTAAGCCCCTGAGTGAGAGACTTGCTCATCACTCGGTAGGATTTTTTAAACTTAGGCGAAACGGATTCGCATCTAAGGCACCCACTGAGGGATTTAGAACATACAAAAAAGGAACAACAACCATTTACAAGACTGTAAAACCATGTCTTTGATAATCAAACTAAAGGCTATTTCTTATTACATCTCAACAGTTTGAATGCTTAAGTGTAAAAGGGGCGGAGCAACTCCACATTCCAAGCGCGTGGCTCGTCTTTCTTATGCTCGACATTGTAGAGGTGGTACGCCCCGTTGTGAAGCACTCTAGTGATGATGAAAGGACCTTCCCAAGTAGGGGCGAGCTTGTGTGGCTTCTGTTGATCCAGTCGAAGAACCAAATCTCCTTCCTGAAATGCTCGACCCCTCACGTTTCTGGCGTGGAATCGATGCAGGTCTTGCTGATAAATGGTCGATCGGATCAGAGCCATCTCTCTTTCCTCTTCCAGGAGATCAACTGCGTCTTGCTGAGCCTGTTCTGCTTCAGCTTCTAAGAAGAGCTCGACTCTGGGTGCATTGTGAAGCAAGTCACTCGGGAGCACAGCTTCAACTCCATAGACCAAGAAGAATGGAGTTCGACCAGTCGACTGATTCAGAGTCGTCCTCAAACCCCAAAGTATTGACGGAAGTTCATCGACCCAGGCGCCTGCTGCATGTTTGAGGTCATGCATCATTCGGGGTTTCAGTCCTTTGAGGATCAACCCATTTGCTCTTTCAGCTTGTCCATTTGACTGGGGGTGGGCGACTAAAGCATAGTTGACTCGAGTGCCTTGGGAAGCACAGAAGGCTCTGAAATCATCCGAATCGAAGTTCGAGCCATTGTTAGTGATGATGCTGTGCGGAACACCATATCTGAATGTTAACTCTCTGATGAAACTGACCACAGTACTAGCTTCAAGACTTTTGATAGGTTCGGCTTCAATCCATTTGGTGAATTTGTCGACTGCCACGAGCACATGAGTGAAGCCGCTCCTACCTGTTCTCAGAGGTCCAACCATGTCCAAACCCCAAACAGCAAAGGGCCAAACGAGTGGAATGGTCTTCAGGGCTGACGCAGGCTTGTGAGACATGTTGGAGTAAAATTGGCAACCTTCGCATTTGTCGACTATTTCTTGTGCCATCTCATTTGCCCGTGGCCAATAAAATCCTGCTTGGTATGCTTTGGCCACAATGGTCCGAGAGGACGCATGGTGACCACAAGTCCCCGAGTGGATGTCATTGAGGATCACTCGACCTTCCTCTGGTGTTATGCATTTCTGGCTGACTCCAGTTACACTTTCTCTAAACAACTGCCCTCTTATCATAGTAAAAGCTTTGGATTGGCGGACGATCTATCGGGCATCTTCTTTGTCCTCTGGGAGTTCCTTCCTGAGGATGTGCACAATGTACGGCAGTCTCCAGTCAGGAGTGATGACCAGAACCTCCATGATCAAGTCGACCACGGCAGGGACTTCGACTTCAGTCGGATCAGTGGCGCTCTTTGGTTGCGGGGGCTCTTCAGTGAAAGGATCTTCCTGGGCTGAAGGTGTATGAATATGCTCCAAAAACACAATACTGGGAATGGCTTCCCTCTTGGAGCCTATCTTCGCCAAATCATCCGCCGCTTGATTTTTCAGTCGGGGTATATGATGGAGTTCTAAACCTTCAAACTTCTTCTCTAACTTTCTCACCGCATTGCAGTATCCAGTCATAGCTGGGCTTCTGACATCCCACTCCTTCATCACTTGATTCACCACCAAATCTGAGTCGCCGTAGACCATGAGGCGACGGACACCGAGTGAAATGGCCATACGCAAACCATACAAAAGTGCCTCATATTCAGCTTCATTGTTGGAGGAATCGAAATGGATTTGGAGAACATAGCGTAGCTTGTAGCCTCAGGGGGGTACCAATACCACCCCAGCACTAGACCCATTCAACACCTTAGATCCATCAAAGAATATGCTCTAGTGATCCGAGTGAATCTGAGTCGGCAGTTGCTGTTCGACCCACTCGGTGAGGAAATCTGCTATTGCCTGGGACTTGATAGCTTTCTTTGCCTCAAACTTGATATCTAAGGGAAGGAGTTCAATCGCCCATTTTGTCACTCGACCAGTTGCATC
This sequence comes from Triticum dicoccoides, assembly GCF_002162155.2. Classification (NCBI taxonomy): domain Eukaryota; kingdom Viridiplantae; phylum Streptophyta; class Magnoliopsida; order Poales; family Poaceae; genus Triticum; species Triticum dicoccoides. The sequence continues at coordinate 446,043,624 of NC_041384.1, forward strand.
TCTGTTGTTCAGAATTTCTAATAATGGTGCGTCGCTGATGACTGTAATGGAGTGATCAGAGAAATAATGCGAAACCTTCTTCGTGGTCATGTAAATCCCATAAACCAGCTTATGATAATGTGGATATCTCTGCTTGGATGGAGTTAAAACTTCAGAAACATAGTATACTGGGTGCTGAACTTTATAGGCTTTTCCTTCTTCTCCTCGCTGGACCGTGAGTACAGTACTGACAACTTGTCCAGTGGCTGCAATGTAAAACAGTAAAGGCTCTTTGCTGATTGGGGCAGCGAGCACCGACTGGGTGGAAAGCAGGGCTTTGAGATCTGCAAACGCTGCATCAGCTTCAGGAGTCCACTCGAACTTGTCAGATTTCTTCATCAATCGGTAAAGAGGCAATGCCTTTTCACCAAGGCGAGAAATGAATCGACTCAAGGCGGCCAAACAACCAGTAAGGTTCTGGACATCATGCACGCGCACAGGGCGTTTCAGCCTAAGTATGGCCCCAACTTTCTCTGGGTTCACGTCGATCCCTCGTTCGGAAACGAGGAAGCTGAGTAAATTTCCGCCAGGAACTATGAAAGTACACTTTGATGGGTTAAGCTTGATATCATATCTTCTCAGGTTGGCAAAGGTTTCAGCAAGGTCAGTCAGCAGGTCGGAACCTTTATGCGACTTGACCACAATGTCATCCATGTATGCTTCCACATTCCGACTGATTTGAGTGAGCATACACTTCTGAATCATCCTCATGAATGTGGCCCCAGCGTTCTTGAGACCAAATGGCATCATGACATAACAAAAGCACCCGAATGGAGTGATGAAAGCTATTTCTATCTCGTCGGGTCCATACAGTCGGATCTGATGGTACTCGGAATAGGTGCCTAGGAAAGACAACGATCACACCCCGCGGTCGAATCGACAATTTGGTCGATGCGGGGGAGAGGAAAATGATATTTCTGTCGGGGTTGGGGTCCCGACAAACCCTTAAGGTTCGAACACTGGGGTGCACGCGTAGTCTGTCCTGATAACCGATCTACGCTCTAGCTTGCTAGGATCTCGCGGACGAACTCGACGAACTCACAACACAGATGGACACAGGGTTTATACTGGTTCGGGCCACCGTTGCGGTGTAACACCCTACTCTAGTGTGGTGGTGGTGGATTTCCTCTTGGGCTGATGATGAACAATACAAGGGAAGAACGACCTCCTGAGGTTGAGGCGTTCTTGGGCTCGATGAGCTTGTGTGTCTCCTCGTCGCTCTCCACTGTGGTGGCTAGTCCTATTTATAGAGGCCCTGGTCCTCTTCCCAAATATCGAGCGGGAAGGGAGCCAACAATGGCGGGCTAATTTGAAAGGGGACAGCTAGTACAAGCTATCTTGACAAAAGTAGTCTTCGCCTGCACAAAGTTCTGGTGGTGATGCTGCTCCGGGCTCCATGATGACCTCCGTCTTGTAGTCCTTGGTCTTGGTCTTGTTGCACCGAAATGGCAACCTTTGCCTGATGCCTCGGTACTCTGCGGCTGTGCTTGCCCCCTTTGCACCAAAGAGGAAACAAGGACACTATGCACGCTGGCTCCCGCCTGGTGTTGATCGTCACGGCTCACGCCACGAAAGCCTCGTGAGGTTCGCCCCACCTTGATATCTCTGCTCCTCGTGAGCCTGCCCAGCTTGGCCACCCCGGAGGAGGTCTTGCATCGTCCGCCTCGCAAGGCTTGGCCCCTCGTGAGGGTCTTGAATGCTTTGCTGGTGAAGATGGGCCGTACGGCCTACTGGCTCATCCACACCGTGGGCCGCAGGTAGGCAAGTCTGGGGACCTCCGTTCCCAGAACACCGACAGTAGCCCCTGGGCCCAAGGTGCGCATGGGCTTGGCTTCACGGTGAAGCCAAGGGTCAAGCTCGAAGCGCCGCGGGCCCCCAAAAGCCTGCGGCTTCGGTTGACGCATGGTGGTTGATTGAATGTGGGCATCTCCGCTTCCCCATGCTGCTTCGACGACTGCATGACTAAACAAGTCCCTGCGACATGCAAGGGAAACCATCATTACCTGTGATCGTGGGAGACACCGGTTGGCCTTCTCTTGCTATAAATGGGGAGGGGAGGCGAAGCCCCCGTTGCCCATCCCTTCCTTGCTTGCTTCCTCCTTCTTGCTCCACTGCTTGCTCCAATGGCGCCCATCAGAAGATTCTCCGCCGAGGAGAAGGGGAAAGCCCCCCGGGATGCCCTGGAGCCACTCCCGCCGAAGAAGAGGTCGATCCATCGTCGTGACGAGGCGGCATTGCAGGTAGTGGCGAGGCCTTTGTGCGAGCGCCCTCCGCCAGGGTACCCGCTACCCTTGTATGCCCCAGCCGTAGGCTCAAGAGGATGAAGTGGCGAGCAGCATCACCCTCACCGCACCCGGGGCCGCCGCGCCTCGGCGACACGGGCCGTCCACGTGGTGGACTCCTCACGCGAGCTGGTGCTGTGGACGCCGACGCCTCCGAACTCCTGGATCCGCTTCCCACGGTTCTTCTCCGACGTGATGCCGCTGAGGGGGCCTCTCGAGCTTTGGCTGCAGCATGCTGATTGTGGCGCTCCGGCGATCAGAGCGAAGATCGAAGCGGTTCCCATTGGCAAAATCTTCATGACTTGCAGCTGGGATGAGATTGCGCGGATTTGTCGCGCGAGGGGTGCCCTCGCGATTCACTTTGAGTACGACGATGCCTCCGCCTGGAGTGCTGCTCTGGAGAGGAGCGAGAGGCTGATGCGCATTCCACCCGCGACTACCCCAGCAGCAGCAGCCCTTGGGAATCCAGCAGTTCTCCCGAGCTCCAGGAGACTCCGGAGACGAGTGACGATAGCTACGTCCCCCCGAGCTCTTGCCGTGCCCGGGGCAAGGCCGCGGCTTCCGGCCACTGCCTCCGCTGATCTGGATGGGGTTGGCGCCGGCCTCCCGTGGCCCATTGTTGATGATGGCATCCGCCACGGGAGGATGTAGATAGGATCCCTCCAGCATCAAGTTTTGTTTCCTGCGAAGAATCATGAATCACCCTATGGGGGCATGTAAGGATCGGCAATGCCTTTGTACCTATTTTCCTTGTTGTGAAAATTTGATGAACGCGCGTCTCATTAAGGCTCGGCCTCCCCTTTCTTGCGATAGCTTGTTGCTCTATGCCGACGAATCCCAGTCCCAAGGCGGCTACAACCGTCGCTGGTATGCCAGGTCACGATGTCGTGGTCAAGGCCAGGAGGTGCACGGACCAAGGTCCAGTAAGAGCCCTTGAGGCGCGATGCTCAGGAGGTCCCCCTTAGCGCCCAAGCGGCCATTGCAAGGAAAGAAAGGGAGATGACTTGGCCACAACGGGGTTGCGGCATGGGGTGATCGACTATGGGGCCCGAATGTTTTGCTGATCTGAGGGAGAAACTTATCTTGATGACTTCGCAGTGATTCCCGACGTTGTGCTAGGGCTGCGCGCCAACTTACGCGACATAGCTAGGCCGACCCGTGCGAGTTTTCCTTCTCCCGAGCTCCCCTTAATGCTCTACGTCCTCAGGTCCCGGCCCTCGAGCGAGCTCAGCCGCCGCTGGTATGCCAGGTCGCGATGCCGTGGTCAAGGCCAGGGGTGAGGGCTGGAGAGCCAGTAAGAGCTCCTGAGTCGCGATGCTCAGGAGCCCCCCTTTTAATGCGCAAGCAAGTCGCGCGAGAGGAAAGGAGACTCACGGTGCCGCCTGCTATCCTTCTCACGGGGTTCCTGTGAACAGGCACAAGGAGAAACATGGTTGGTCGTTACTACCGCTAGTTGGTCCGGATGAAGTGAAGGCACTAAGGGCCTGATGAGGTGACGTGCACGGCACGTGCCGCGAGCCAGAGCTCGACCACTCAGATTTGTCGGTCGTGGCAGGGACGGACCGATGCACTAGCGCCGTGCCTGTGTAGGGGCCCCGAGGGGGGGTGATGATCGAGTAGGTGATAGCAGTTGGCAGGTTAAGCATGAAGAGCAGATCGACTAGGATAAATGCAAGAAGATACATGCCACTGGGTCTGGCCCGAGCGGCATGGGGATGATGCAGCCCAAGGGGCACCCCCAGCAAGGTAAGCTAAAGACATAAGTAAAAGGGGGACATGCTGCAGGGACGGACCCACGCGGCCTGGTAATAGTGCAGCCCGAGGGGCGCTCCCAGCTTAGACGAACTTGGAAGATGTCACCTGGGTCTATAGATGAAGTAGAGCCAGTGCAGCTGAAGCCACGCGTCGAAGGAATGATTCCTCATGAGCCACCGGGACCCTGAGCCTCAGGAGGCTCTGGGAGCTCAGGAGGTTCCCTGAAGGCCGTCGCCATCTCTTCCCGAACGGCGTGGAACCTGGCCTCCTGAGCCGCCTGGACTTGCCGCAGGTTGCGCTAATAGGCTGACGCCGCGCTCGGCAAGCCGAAGGGCATGCGAACGTAGCTGTGCGGTGGACCCTCACAGCGGCCCGTGCGTGATGGCCAGAAGTGTTCCTGAGATGTTGCCCTGTTGAACCCTGGGATGTCGATGCAGGCGCGCAGCTCAGCACCCTCGCTTGGGTGGTGAGCCACACTCTGTGAGCGGCTGTTGCCACGCATGGCTCTTGCGTCTTGTAGCTCTTGGGTGGTCTTGGTGATGAACTCCTGGGTGGTGGGCATTCCTCGCCTCATGCTCTCCTGTGGAACACGTGCCGTGAAGCACGCTTCCAAGTGGTGCCCAAGCGCCTCCCTCGTGAGAGTGGCAAGGTCTGAGGCCCTCCAGAAGAGAGCCCCCGAGCCTTACCCGAGGAGGGTGCCGGGCGCGCTTTCCTATGCGGTGGAGGGAGGCACCCCTGGAGCGGGCGCCGATCCTGACGAGGCTCCTGATGCGACGCCATGTTCTTGGGGTCCTGCACGGCGCGATAGCTTCTTCTTGGGGATGGTCTTCGGAGGGCCCTCACTTCCATAGTCAGGGTTGTCAATTGCCGCGGCTTGGAAGGCGCGCTCAAGGGAGCACACCGCATCCATTTCTTCACATGGGACCGTGATGACCCCTCCGCATCCTGGCATCTTGAGGACGTTGTAGCCGTGGTGAGTGACTGCCATGAACTTGGCCAGGGCTGGGTACCCGAGGATGGCGTTGTACGACAGGCGGATGTGTGCGACGTCAAAGTCGATGAGCTCGGTGCGGTAATTCTTGCGCTCCCCGAAGGTGACAGGCACGCGGACCTGCCCTATTGGTGTGGTGGAACCGTCGGTCACTCCAGAGAAAGGCTTGGTTGGCTGGAGCTGCTCATAGGGCACTTGGAGGCTGTCGAATGTGTCAGCGGATAGGACGTTGAGCCCTGCGCCGCCGTCGATGAGAGTCTTGGTGACTTGCACATTGCTGATGACTGGGGAGCACAACATAGGGAGTGTGCCAGCGGTGGCTGCGCACCTGAGCTGGTCGGCCGATTTGAAGGTGATGGCGCATTGGGACCACCGGAGCTGGCGTGTGGCCTCGAGCTTGGGGAGCGCCGCGTTTACTTCACGAGCGAACTGTTTGAAGATGCGCCGAGAGGCTGGGGCCTGAGCGCCACCCAGGATGCAGGCGACCGCGCGCGGCTCCTGGAAGCCCCCAGCCCCCTCGTCCTGGTGATGGTCGTCGTTCCTCCTTGGTGGCGGCAATGGGCGAAGACCGGCGTTGCCCTGGTGATGATCCTCGCGAGGCGGGTCCCTCCAGGCGCCCTCGCGAGGTTGATCCTGCCAGCGGTCCTCGCGAGGCCGGTCTCCCCACTCCTGGTGCGGGCCACGGTCATCCCAGCGTCCGCCTCCGCATCCTCCTCCGCGGCCGTAGCCCGGTCGCTGCGCTCGGGGCGTTGGCCGAAGCGTCCTTCTCGAATAGCTCTGAACTCTTGACAGTCGCTGGTGTTGTGGGTGTTCAAGTTGTGGAAGGTGTAGAAGGGCCAACTGTTCTTGGATGACTCGGGCTGATCTCTGCCTTGCTTGGTGTCGGGCTCCGCTGGGAACACGGCTGCCTCTTTGCGCTTCACGTCCTTGGCCTTGGCCTTCTTTTTCTCCACTCCTGCAGCTGGCAGCTCCAGAAGAGAGAGGCGCCCCTCCTCAGCTCTTGCACCTGGTCACCAGGTTGAACATCTCCTGAGATGTGCAGAGCTCCTCATGGATGGCCAGCTCTTCCTTCATCTTGACGTCGCGGACGCCGTCGGAAAACGCGAAGATGATGGCCTCGTCCGAGACCTTGGGAATCTTGAGGCGGGTGCTGTTGAAGCATTGGATGTACTTCTAGAGGGTCTCTCCTGGCGGTTGCTTGACGCGGCGTAGGTCGCCTGCGACCGGTGGGCGGTCACGAGTGCCCTGGAAGTTGGCGACGAAGCGGTCGCGCATCTCGTCCCAGGAGGAGATCGACCCATGCTGCAGGTTCAGGAGCCAGGAGCAGGCCCCATCCTTGAGAGACATGGGAAACCAGTTCGCCATGACCTTCTCGTCGCCGTTGGCCGCTTCGATGCTCAACTCATAGAGCTGCAGGAACTCCACGGGGTCGGAGGTGTCGTCGTACCATGGAGGCAGATCTGGCTTGAACTTGCCTGGCCAGGCAATGCTACACAGCTCAGGGGTGAAGGCGCGGCAGGCTGCCGTGGTTGCCGGGGCCTATCTCAGGGGCAGAGCTTGGTCTTGGCGAGGTCCGCACTATGCCACTACAGGCGGCGCGCGGTCTTGACGAGGTGGCGCGGGGAGTGCTGGTGCGGCGTCTCGCAGTCGCGGGACTTCTTGGCAGGCGCGGGCGCCGGGCGCGGCGGATCGCGTCGCGGAGGTGCGCGCCTTGGCGCCAAGGCACTGTCTTGGGGTCGAGGTGGTGGAGGCGTGCAATGGGCCCTGTTGCCCGCAGCCTGCTGAGGGGGAGGCAGAGAGTGAGACGGCGCTAGAGAGCCCCCTGCGGCACGGACGAGCTCAGCGACGTGGTCGAGCCACTCTTCATAGACGTCGTCGACAGGGCGGTAACGCAGGAGCTCGTTTTCCGTGATGAGCGCGACCCGTGCCTCCAGGGGAGCACGGTGCGCGTGAGACGAAGAGCCAGCAAGAGCGAGTGATGGAGTAGCGGTGCGGCCGTCCTGCCGCAATGAAGGATGTTGCCAGGACGCCTGCTGCTCGTTTCCCACTGGGCCGGTGGCTGCGTTGGTGGCGGGGGACGGAGATCGACGAGGGGCCCACCGACGGGTGCCGTCTAAGCGACGCGGGCGGAGAGGGCGGCCCGACGCTCAGCTCGAGCACGGCGAGCGCCCGCCATGGAGACGACGGGGCGACGGAGCGTTGAGCGACGAAGAGGAAGCTACGGCGCACCCCTACCTGGCGTGCCAAATGTCGGGGTTGGGGTCCCGGCAAACCCTTAAGGTTCGAACACTGGGGTGTGCGCGGAGTCTATCCCTCCAACCGATCTATGCTCTAGCTTGCTAGGATCTCGTGGACGAACTCGACGAACTCACAACACAGATGGACACAGGGTTTATACTGGTTCGGGCCACCGTTGCGGTGTAACACACTACTCCAGTGTGGTGGTGGTGGATTGCCTCTTGGGCTGATGATGAACAATACAAGGGAAGAACGGCCTCCCGAGGTTGAGGCGTTCTTGGGCTCGGTGAGCTTTTGTGTCTCCTCGTCGCTCTCCACTGTGGTGGCTAGTCCTATTTATAGAGGCCCTGGTCCTCTTCCCAAATATCGAGCGGGAAGGGAGCCTTCAATGGTGGGCTAATTTCAAGGGGGACAGCTAGTACAAGCTATCCTGACAAAAGTAGTCTTCCCTGCACAAAGTTCTGGTGGTGACGCTGTTCCGGGCTCCACGATGACCTCCGTCTTGCAGTCCTTGGTCTTGGTCTTGTTACACCGAAATGGCAACCTTTGCCTGATGCCTTGGTACTCTGCGGCTGCGCTTGCCCCCTTTGCACCAAAGAGGAAACAAGGACGCTGTGCGCTGGCGCCCGCCAGGTGTCGATCGTCACGGCTCACGTCACGAAAGCCTCGTGAGGTTCGACCTGCCTTGATATCTCCGCTCCTCATGAGCCTGCCCAGCTAGGCCACCCTGGAGGAGGTCTTGCGTCGTCTGCCTCGCGAGGCTTGGCCCCTCGTGAGGGTCTTGAGTGCTTTGCTGGTGAAGATGGGCCGTACGGCCTGCTGGCTCATCCACGCCGTGGGCCGCAGGCAGGCAAGTCTGGGGACCCCCGTTCCCAGAACGCCGACACTTTCGGGCAGGCCCAATTGATACGCTTGAAGTCAATGCACATGCGAAGTGAGTGTGTTTCTTGGGGACCATAACAACATTGGCAAGCCACTTGGAGTGGTAAATCTTGCGAATGAACTCAACTGCCAGGAGCCGAGCTACTTCCTCACCAATTGCTTTTCTCTTTTGTACGGTGGACCGTCGAAGCTGTTCTTTGACTGGTTTCACTTTCGGGTCGACTCACAAACGATGCTCAGCCAGTCCCCTGGGTACACCCGACATGTCAGAAGGTTTCCATGCAAAGATGTCCCAGTTCTCACAGAGGAACTGGGTGAGCGCTTCTTCCTATTTGCTGTCGAGTGAAGTTGAAATATGTGTAGGAGTAGCACTAGGATCGGTCGGGTGAATATGAATCGGCTTGGTTTCACCGGACGACTGAAATGCAGAATCAGTGGCAAGCTTCTTGGAGCGCAGCAAATCACTCGGATCTGCATTTTTCTGGTACTCTTGCATTTCGACTGCCGCCATTTGTGCATCGGCAATTTTTGAGCCCTTCTGGAAGCACCTTTCCTCTTTCTGTCGATTGCCAGTGATAGTGATCACTCCTCTGGGACCAGGAATTTTCAATTTGAGGTATACGTAACATGGTCGAGCCATGAAACGTGCGTAGGTAGGCCTACCCAGAATGGCATGATAAGCACTCTTGAAATCCACTACTTCAAATGTCAACTTTTCTTTGTGGTAATTCTTGGAATCACCGAAAACCACGTCAAGGGCGATCTGGCCGAGTGACTCAACCTTCTTGCCGGGTATAACACCATGGAAACTCATATTACTTTCTTTGAGCTTGGACATCGAAATCCCCATTCCCTTCAAGGTTTCAGCATAAAGGATATTCAGGCGGCTACCACCATCCATCAGCACTTTAGTCAGTCGAGTGCCTTCAACAACTGGGTCGACCACCAACGCTTGCCTCCCAGGGGTGGCTATACGTGCTGGATGGTCAGACTGGTCGAATGTGATGGCAGTCTAGGACCATTTCAAATAACTTGGTGTTACCGGACCAACCATGTTCACTTCCCTGTTGATAACTTTCAATCAACTTTTGCTCTCAACATCAGCAAAAATCATCAGAGTGGAGTTGACGTTGGGAAAACCGTCATCCTCCTCTTCCTTGTCCTCATCCTTGTCCGACTCCTTTTCCTTCTCCTGGGGCCGTTTCTCTCGGAATTGCTGGATCAGGAGTCGACATTGCCGAGTGGTGTGCTTGGGATAAATCAAATTACCCTCTTCATCTTTCTTGGTGTGAATGTGACACGGCAAATCCAACACATCATTTCTGTCTTGATCTTTCACTTTCTTGGGATTCCAGGGCCCCTTAGGCTTCCCCTTGAACTTCCCTCGAGCCACAACTAAGGCTTCACCAGGAGCAACTGGCTCGGCATTACGTTTCTGTTTCCGATTGGAAGTACCTCCACCAGTGTCTTGGGCGACTGCTTTGTGCTTGCCACTCCAGAGTCGGTCTTCCTCTTCGCCGTTAGCATATTTTGTGGCGATCTCCATCATCCGAGTCAGAGTCATATCTCCTATCTGACCAAATTTCAGATTCAACTCCCGATACTTAACGCCTTCCTTGAAGGCACAGATTGCTTGGTGATCTGACACATTCTCCACCGTATGGTGTAATGTGATCCATCTCTGGATATAGTCCCTCAAGGTTTCATTCGGTTTCTGTACAGAACACTGCAATTCTGTCAACCCTGCTGGTCGCTTGCAAGTACCCTCAAAAGTTCTAACAAACACTCTGGCAAGTTCTTCCCAACTGTAGATGCTACCAGGCGCCAACTGGTTCAGCCACGCCCTGGCCGAGCCTTCCAACATGAGAGGGATGTGCTTCATTGCCACTTCATCATTGCCGCCACCAATTTTCACACCCACTCGGTAATCTTCAAGCCAAGTGTCAGGCTTAGACTCACCGGTGAGCTTGCTGACTCCAGTCGCCAGCCTGAAGTTGGGAGGAATCACTGCGGCCCTGATGGCTCTGCTGAAACACTCGGGAACGAAGACGTGCACTCTGCTGCCAGTCGGATAATCTCTATCATGACCTTCTCTATGCGCTCTGTTCCTGTCGACTAGACCTTGAACGAGAATAGATCTCGCATCAAAGTCTGGCTCCCTCAGGTCGACTGGTACTCTTCGCTCGCCGCTGTGGGGGCGCCTGTCATCTTGCCGCCGAGGCACGTATGACCCACTCCTCGGAGGAGGCGTGGGCACTCGACAACGGTCATCGTGGTCAAGTCGATGATCATACTGCTTGCAGTTCCTGTACTGATCTTGCAGGTGCCCACGTCCTTCACGCCGCGGAGGTGATCTTGGGCTGTGAGCCGACTGGACCGTGTCTGCCACCCCAGACCTGCTATGAATCCTATTCCGCGACTGAGATGCTGCTGTATTCTGTTCTCCAGCTGCTCGAAGCAAGGCCTGGATCTGCATCAAACCTCTGCCTGCCTCTAACTGGGAGGGCTGGATTGACTCTGCTATTCGGGCTGCGGCTATGAGATTTTGGATTGGAGTGCGGTATACCTGAGTTTGAGGTGGGAAAACTGCTGTCGACTGGATTCGGGGATCCGCTGCTGAGCACGCTCGTCGAGTGCATGCTGCAGGTTCTCCAGTCGAGTGCGCTCAGCCAAGTTGGCCAGGCGTGCTTCCTCCAAGGCTTGGGCCTCGGGGGTTTCTCCGACGATAGGAGTGTGAAGTGCATCCATGTTGCGGCGGCGAAGCTCTTCCCTTCGCTGCAAAGAAATGGGCTCAGGGCGGTACTCCTCGTGGATGCGTGACGGATCGCCGCCACCATCGCCACCGTCGTTGCGTGGGAAGCCAGGGGGACTGGGTGGTCTATTGACCATCAAGACTTCTGCCGCGGGATCGCTGCTGTCGCATTTGGATGCGGTCTTGACGGAGCCAGTCGATAGGTCGAACATGCCGTAGAGAGTTTCGTTGGGCTCGATTGCCGCGACGTGTGAGGTGGCCGACTAGCGGGCCACCGCATGCCTCACCCACCCCTGGAGCCATGACCGACCGGAACGTTTGTGTCGGCGAGTGGCGGGGGATGAGGACACCATAGGGACCGACCGATACTGAGTCGACGGTTGTCGGAGGAGGATGCTGCGGACGCACGTGCAAAAGTGCATCGCCCCGCGGACGGGAACGCGTCGACGTCGAGTGGAGCTTCTAGGAGCCATGCGGAATCGTCGGCGATGAACACAAGCGCGATGAGACGGATTTCGCGGCCCTCAACCAGTCCGCTGGCGGAAACCATGATGATGAGAATCGGAAAAATTGCAACTCCACTAGAAAGTCGCTAAGACACCTGCCCCACAGTGGGCGCCAACTGTCGTGGATCTAAGACTGACAGTAGAATGGGGGGTAGGTATGAGGAGGCAAGATCCTAGCAATGGCGAAGTTGTACACACGAGTTTTACAAGTTCAGGCCCTTCACGGAGGAAGTAATAGCCCTACGTCTCGATGCCCGGAGGCGGTCGACTGGATTATGTATGTGTGTGTTTACAGGGGGTGAGAACCCTTGTGCTAGTGGAGGGGGGGTGGCTTATATAGAGTGCGCCAGGACCCCAACCAGCCCACGTTACAAAGGGTTTAAAGTACATTAAGAAGGAGGTGTTACTGGTAACGCTAGCAATTAAGTGATATAAATGCCTATTAAGTCTATGAAGTAAACGTCCGACCGTTGCCGTGCAGAGTGACTTTAGGTCTTCGACCGTTGAGTGATAATTGCTGCGTTCGAGTGTCTTTGAATCTTTCGAGTGGAACGACTTGTAGTCGAGTGGATGACGCTATCCCTTGAATGTTTCTGGTTTTAAGACGGTGTCTTAGGGGAGGATGTCTAGGTCAGGCGTATGACCCTACCCTAGGTACATAGCTTCATCACCGACCTGTATCGGTCTGCGGAACGATCCAGATGTGATTTCTCCTATAAACCGGAGACGAAGATGGGGAGGTTTGTCATAGTCCGGACCGCTCCCAAGCCCGCTTCTAACCGCTCTGGCCTACAAAAAAACCTCACCCTCCCGCGCGCGCTCCCGCCCTGCGCCAGCTGCCCGCATTCATGCCGCTATAGAGCATGCCGCTCCGCATTGAAGACGACTCAGGGCGGACGTGACCTCTCACTGCCTCCGCCATTGAAGCGGCACACGAGCCGAGGATGCCGTCTGTTGCACGTTCGGCTAAACACGCCTCCCCGCTACATTCGTACACCCCCATTAACCCCGCGTGGAAGCCGGGAAACCTACTACGGCCACACGCCCATTCAGGAGTGGACCGACATTAAACGCAGCACTGGCTGAGCTCCTGCCGTCCGCTCTCTATTTAAACGATGGCAGGCGCCGGGCAAGAATCACACCCTCCGCTGCTCCCCCATCTCCTCCTTCACCATTTTCTTCACCATTTCGATGACATCCGACGGGCAGGAAGAGGAGTTCTCCAACATAAAAGCCGGCATGGGGGCTCGCCAAGCCCGACGGATATGAGCGAGGCAGCTTGCTGCTCCACCTCCCTCCCCTAGGCCACTAGAGCAAGTTGTCGCCCCAATCCGATGCGTGGTTCAGCAACTCGCCGCTCCAAGCCAGCTCATGGAGAAGTGGCGAGTTGCTCCAAGCCAGCACGGAGGGGAGCACGGGCATGGACGACGCCGTGTCATACCGCCCCTGCACTGCCCACGACCGTGCCATCCGCAGTTGATGTTCGCGTAGCCACACCATGCAGACCGAGAAAGAAGGCGGGTGCACGAAGCAGATTGACGGGCCGGTGCCTAACATATCCGCGTCCACATCCGCTGGAAACTTCGAGGGAATGTAGAACATGGGAGGCCGCCGCCACTTGGGTCCCAGGAAGGCCACCGCCGGCGCGTCGCCGGCTTGTACAGCTAGTGATGTGCCCGGTTTCTTCTTTATCTTAGACCATCCTGGCCTGGGCATCCGTGGAAGCACCCTTCCCCTCTGGCTGCAGCACTCACTTCGCCACACTCCTATGAGCGGCGCAGCCGGACATAGGGAAGATATGAGGGAAGAATATGCCTCAGGGATCCCTGGCAGTCTCATGACAAAGGAATCCGCCACGACCGGCCATAGACTAGTGTAGTGTATGCGTGTCATGGGAGTGGAACTCCGCGCGACCATACGTGCACATAGTGTAAGTGAGTGCCCCATAGTGATTTTGGTGTATTGAAGACTTATAGGTTAAGGGACTAATGCGTTTGTGAGTGTACACATGTCTATAAGTCTATGAGGAGTTTGATATTTAAAGAGAAAGTCGAACCCTAAAAATGAATGTCTTCAACTGAAGACTTTGGATTTTTGAAGACTTTCTGAAGACTTTGAAAGTGAAGAAATTGGTGTGACCATGAAGACTTGATATTCATACAAGGAACATGAAGCGTGAAGACTTTTGTGTTCGTAGTTTCATTTTCTCTTTCTTGAGTCACAGGAAACACCGTACTGTTAAAGGGCATCGAGGTAAAACTAAGGAAAAGTTTCCAAGTGATGCTCAACTCAAAATCCTACACCTACCAATCCCTTCAAGTGAAGCCATTGGAAATCTCATACAGTTCAGTCAATTTCTTCAGTGACAGAGACGAAGTTCTTCTGGTCTATGAGGAATTTGTCTTGACTGAGGAGTTAGGAATTCGCCAGTGCAGATTACCTACAAGTGAGGAACATGATAGCCCTGAGGAACTTGAACCTCAAATTTCCAACCATTGCTGTGCTATGCGCCAGCTGTCCCAAAATATGTACCCACCTAACGGTCATATCATTGAAGGGCATTTATGTCTTATCATGTCGGGCTGCTCCCTAGGCTATAAATAGCCGCCCCCTACAACCACTAGCTGGTTGTCTGCTTCGCGAGAAACTGACACTTGTCATTGAGAGCATCCCATCCTCCGAGGACTTTGAGTGAAAATCATCAAGTGAGGAAAAACCCAAAACCCCAAACCAAACACCTACAAACCCATAGTGATTGAGCATCACTGAAGAGATTGTTCCTGAGTGGAACCGACGCTTGTTACCTTTGAGGACCGTGCATCCTCCAGATGGTTAGGCATCATGGTCTAGAGCATCCAAGATGAAATTGTGGATCACCGAGTGACCGACTTTGTGAAGGTTTGGAAGTCACCTGAAGACTTACCATGAGTGATTGGACAAGGTCTGTGTGACCTTAGTTAAAGGAGAATACGGTGAGGACTGTGTGTCCGGGACTGTGTGTGCTCAGGTTTAAATACCTAGCCGCTCTAACCAGACATACAACTGTCACAACAGTTGGAACTGGTCTACCAAATCATTGTCTTCACCAAGCTAACTGGTTCTATTTCCTCAACCCTTTCATTTCTTCATTACTATGTTGTGTACCGGTTCATATCTGTTTGAAGACTTCGACTGAAGACATTTTCAATTTCCTCAGTTCAATTTCTTTAGTCTGTTTGTCTTCATTCTGTTTTATCCCGTGCTTACGCTTTCTGTACTTTGTGTTGTGTTTCTAATTCATCATGGTGTCCATGCTTATGTTATGTCATGTTTGCATCTGAGTACTTATTCCGCTACAAGTAGTTCTTCGCTTAGGAATTTCCTCACACTGAAATTCCTTAGTGAAGAATTTATAAAAATCACCTATTCACCCCCCTCTAGTCGACTTAACGCACTTTCAATTGGTATCAGAGCAAGGTACTCCCTTGTTCTGTGTGATTTTGGTTAACCGCCTGGAGTTTTAGTTATGTCGACCGCAGGTATGATCAAGGTCTCAGCTGGGTGTCCTACCTTTGATGGGACGGACTACCCCTACTGGAAGAATAAGATGCGAATGCATCTGAGGCAATTAACAACGATCTCTGGTACGTTTTGGAAAATGGTGTTCCCTCTGTCACTCCTACCATCAACGTTGCTGATGTGATGAGATTCAAGCAACTAGACTCTCAAGCAAAGAACATCATATGTGGCCATCTGAGCAAAGGGCAGTATGGCATAGTGAGTGCTTTGGAGACAACAAAACTTATCTGGGACAGGCTGTCCAAGGTCAATTAAGGAGTCTCAACATAGCGTGACTCTCGAGTTGACGTTCTTCGCAATCTCTTCGACTGCTTCAAAAGACTTGACAATGAAAATGTTCAGAAAACCTTCGGTCGCCTCACTGACATTTCAAATGAGCTTCAAGCACTTGGTGCCTATGCCATCACCGACCACGAGGTGGTGAATAAATTGCTTCGATCGCTTGATTCCTCATTTGACACCCTTGCACTAATGATACAAGAATGTGGATACTACAAGTCACTTGACACTCATGAGTTCTAGCTTGCTGAGAAGAGAGATCTCTATGGACCGGGCTATGGCAGATCACGAGCTCTGAAGGCCAAGGCAGTGTCTGAATCTGAAGGTGAAGATTTTGGTAGCAGCCTTTTTGATCCCGAAGAACTGAGCCAGGAGCTAGCAATGCCCGTGAGAAAATTCCAGAAGTTCTCAAGACGTGGTCGCTTTGGAAAATCCTCAAGAAGCGATGACTTAAGATCAGATTCCTCATCCCTTGATTACAAGAAGAGACTGTGCCACAAATGCAAGAAACCAGGTCACTACATTCAAGATTTCCCTCAGTGGGAAAAGGAATCAAATAAGAAGAAGTACAAGGACTAAAGTTTTGATGATTCAAAGAAAGAAGAAGAAGAAATCTTCAAAGTCCTCTTCATCAAAACCTTCAAGATCTCCATCTCACAAGAAGAGCAGCTCCAAGAAGGCTCGGGCATTCATTGGCAAGGAAATGGACTGTGAGGCTGAATTTGAGGAAAATGAGGAAGAGGAGGCATCTGAGGAGTTAGACTCTGGTGTGGCGAGCCTAGCTCTCGCTACTGCGTTCGTTAGCAAGTCCATCTTCAACTCTAAGGAAAAGGGCCTCCCCAACACCACTGACACCGACAATGATGACTACGCTCCCACCTATTGCTTCATGGCAAAAGGTGCAAAGGTACTCAAATATCCCTCCTCTGAATCAAGTGAGGATGAATCTGATGAAAACCTCAAGCCTAGCTATTCTAAACTTGCTAAGATTGCTGTGAAACAACAAAAGGCTCTTGAAAAGGTTCAAAATATGCTAGACAAAAGCGATGATATGTTGGGTGAAGAAATGGATCACACTAAAACTTTGACTGAAAATATTCAGAGACTTCAGACTAAGTTTGATAATCTTCAGAGTCATCATAACACTCTCTTATCTGACCATGAGAAGCTTTCTTATGAATTTCTTCAAAGAAAGCTAGATCTTGAGCAGTTAAGAGTGTGTTATGAAGATCTTCAGAAGGAGCGTGATTCATTACTTGCTCAACAAATCAGCGCTTCACAGGAAGAATTTAATCCTCCATGTTTGAAGTGAATTGAACGTGAATCTGCTAATTCTTCACCTGAAAGTTCAAATGCTCCTATTGCTGCAAATTCTTCACCTGACTATGCTGTCACTAATTCTTCATCTGGGGATGCTGCTAGTATCACTGACCATGCAGGGCTGAAGGAATTGTATGTGACAGGCATGCACAAAAGCCTCAATGGGCATCAGGCTCTTTGTGATGTGCTTAAGAAGCAGATCCTCAACAGGAACCCTAGGAAAGAGGGTATTGCCTTTGAGAGGAAACTCAATCCAGATGGGACCTACCGGAAACCTGAGCAGTATCCCAAAACCTCATGGGTTGCTGCAAAGGGACCTTCAGTGGATCCATCTACTTTATTTGGCTTTACATGTGAATCTTCATATTCTTTTGACGAGTCATTTGACTCCAATTATAAACTGTTCAAAAATTAGAATGGTGAAATATTTGCTAGATATGTTGGCATTAACTGCAGGAACGGTCCTCCTATGAAGAAAATCTGGGTTCCCAAAAGGTGCCTTGAAAGTCTTCAGGTGAATGTCATCATGACACCACCTGTGAAGAATAGGAATCCCAGATCAAATTCTTCATATGGACCAAAGTCTTCATATGGATCCAAGTCCTCATATGGACCACATTCCTCACATGGATCAAAGTCCTCATATGAACATCATCATGCTAACACTTATGTTTCGGAGGGAAAGTCTAAGGATTATGGATATGTGCATTATTCTTCAAATCATTATGTTCATAAATCCTCGAAGAATTTCTCTGCTTACTCTTATGCTTACCCTAACCCCTCTTATTTTAAACGAAGTGAATTGGCATCTATGCCACCTTTCTCTCATGGAGCTCGCAGAATGAGGAACTCTTTGCCACCCCTTCATATGTGGGTGGTGAAGAAAAAGAACTAACTTCTTATGCAGGGTCAGGTCTCCAAACGAACCTAAACGTCTGAAGAATTTGCTGGAGACCTGAATATGCTTGAAAGGACGCAAGGTAATCATGAAGAAATGAATTTTCATTTCTCACGTCCTCATACTACTTTACCCGTTCTCTTGCTTGACGGAATTGATCTGATGAATTTGATGTCATATTATTCACTGATGAAGTATATGAGTTCGTAAGCTGCACTAATTCATCTGCAGGATGATCAACCCAAAGCCACTGAGTGGGTCCTCGATAGTGGATGTACAAATCACATGACTGGTGACAGGATCTTATTGATGGGCTCTGCTTTATCTCCATCACATCTGAAGCATATCACCTACGCTGACAAAGGAAAAAGCAAGGTATGGGGTCTAGGTAAGGTTGCAATCTCAAAGGATCGACACATGGACAAAGTCATGCTTGTCGAGTCCTTAGGGTTCAATCTCATGGTTGTTTCTTTGGCAAGTATCGTTGTGTTGTGATCATGGAAGCTGACAATTCCAAAGTCTTCAAAGGTTTTAGGAGAGGAGATTTGTATATTGTTGATTTCTCTACAGGACCACAACCTGCTACATGTCTACTTGCGAAAGCTTCAGAAGGCTGGCTATGGCATCGACGACTTGGTCATGCTGGCATGAGGAATTTGCACACGCTCGGGATGAAGAAGCATGTCATTGGCATCGAGGGTGTCAAATTCCTCAAGGACTATTTGTGTGGAGCTTGTGAAGCTGGAAAGATGACCAAGGCCAAGCACCCCTCAAAGACCATCATGACTACCACTCGTCCATTTGAATTGCTTCACATGGATCTCTTTGGCCCTACTCACTATGCCACATTCACAAATGCTGCATCTCTATATGGCTTTGCCATTGTTGATGATTATTCTCGTTATATATGGGTGCATATCATCACTTACAAAACTGAAGTGCAGGAAGTCTTCAAACAATTTTCCTTAAGGGCTTCAACCAACTTTGGTGTGAAGATCAAGCACATCAGAAGTGAAAATGGAACTGAGTTCAAGAACATTGGTATTGATGACTATCTTGAAGAACATGGTATTACTCATGAGTTATCCGCTCCATATACTCAGCAGAATGGCGTCGTGGAGCGCAAGAACATGACTCTTGTTGAGATGGCCCGCACTATGCTTGATGAGTACAAGACGCCTCCTCGCTTCTGGCCTGAGGCAATTGATACTACGTGCCACATCATCAACAGGGTATATCTTCACAAATTCTTCAGAAAGACCTCATATGAACTCCTCACGGACAAGAAACCCAATGTGAGTTATTTCAAAGTCTTCGGTGCTAAATGCTGGATTAGAGATCCGCATCACAATTCTAAATTTGCACCGAAAGCACATGAAGGTTTTATGCTTGGTTATGGTAAGGACTCGCACACCTACATAGTCTTCAACACCTATCACCACAAGGTTGTTGAAACTGCAGATGTGCGGTTCGATGAAACTAACGGCTCGCAAAGAAAGAACCTACCTCCTGTGCTAGATGAAATACCTCCTGAGGAATCCATTAAGTTCAAGGCTACTAAGGATGTCATTCCTACCGAATAATCTGCTGAAGAAGTCATTCCAGAACATGAAGAAAATCATGCTGGTGCACCTGAAGAAAATGGCTCTGAAGAAAATGCTGAGCAAATTCATCATCGTCAACCAGCTCATCCTCGCGTTGCTAATTAAGTGTAGATTGAGAAAATCATCAGCGACATCAACGCACCAGGTCCTCTCACACGCTCAAAAGCTTCACATTTATCTAACTTTTGTGGGCACTTTGCTTTCGTCTCTATCACAAATCCCACTAAGGTAGATGAAGCATTTCTGGAGCCTAAGTGGATTCAAGCTATGCAAGAGGAATTACATCAGTTCAAGCTCAACAACGTCTGTGAACTGGTCAAATGTCTAGACCCTCGCAAGCACAATATCATCGACACGAAGTGGATCTACCGCAACAAGCTAGATGAAAATGGCCTTGTGGTGAGGAATAAGGCACGACTTATAGCTCAAGGCTACACACAAGTTGAAGGAATTGATTTCGATGAAAGTTTTGCACCTGTTGCTAGATCTGAAGCTATTCACATATTACTTGCTTATGCTAACCATCATAATATCATCTTATATCAAATGGATGTGAAAAGTGCATTCCTCAATGGTAAGCTTGAGGAAGAAGTATATGTTGCTCAACCCCCAGGTTTTGAGGATCCAAAGCATCCCGACAAAGTCTTCAGACTCAATAAAGCCCTCTATGGCTTCAAGCAGGCCCCCCCCGGGCGTGGTATGATACTTTGAAGGAATTCCTCATGAAAAAAGGCTTCAAACCCGGTTCACTTGACCCAACTCTTTTCACCAAAGCTTATGATGATGAATTATTTGTGTGTCAAATATATGTTGATGATATCATCTTTGGCTGTATTGACCAACGTTACAGTGATAAATTTGCCTATATGATGAGTGAAGAATATCAAATGTCTATGATGGGAGAATTGAAATTCTTCTTAGGTCTTCAGATTCGTCAACAACGAAATGGCATCTTCATATCTCAGGAGAAATACCTCAAGGATGTGTTGAGGAAATTCGGCATGCAAGATTGCAAAGGCGTTAAAATCCCTATGCCCACAAATGGCCATTTATGCACTAATGAAAATGGTATTGACTTTGATCAAAAGGTATAACGCTCCATGATTAGCTCTTTATTGTATTTATGAGCATCTAGGCCAGATATTATGCTTAGTGTTTGCATGTGTGCCCATTTTCAAGCTACACCGAAGGAATCACACCATAAGGCTGTGAAGCATATTCTTCGATATCTAGCTCACACTCCAACACTTGGATTATGGTATCCCAAGGGCTCGGCTTTTGATCTCATTGGATATTCAGACTCTGACTATGCTGGTGATCGTGTGGACCGCAAGTCAACATCAGGCACATGCCATTTCCTCGGATGATCCTTGGTCTATTGGTCTTTGAAGAAACATAACTGCGTATCACTTTCTATTGTTGAAGCTGAGTACATTGCTGCTGGATCATGCTATGCTCAATTGCTATGGATGAAGCAAACTCTCAAGGACTACGTCATCAATGTGAATAATGTGACTCTATTGTGACAATGAGAGTGCCATCAAGATTGCTCATAACCCAGTTCAGCACTCGAAGACAAAGCACATTCATATTCGTCACCATTTTCTTCTTGACCATGTGTTGAAGGGCGACATCTCCATCGAGCACGTGAAGACTGAAGAATAGCTAGCCGATATCTTCACAAAGCCCTTGGATGAGAAGAGATTTAGCAAGTTGCGGTGTGAGCTAAATATCTTAGAATCTTGAAATGTCCTTTGAAAAGGACACACATCCTAACACTTATGCAAAATTGATGACTTAGATGTGCAACACACGAAGTAACGTTTTTCTTCAATCAATGAAGACTAACCCTCTAAGTGTGAAGAAATTAACGAAGAATTTGATTCTCAGACCCCTACGACAATTGTACGCGGCGTCTGAAATCATCATTCTTACACGGTGGGTCATGCCACCAACAAAAGTTGAAAATCTTCAATTTGAGTATTTCTTCATCTTGAATTTCCTCAGTTGATTTCTTCAACTTTAAAATGTCCTCTCTCTCCCCATCGTTTTTTCTTTGGATATATATATATATATGAGTTTATGTCCTCTACAACATTCACTTATAGTTATTTCTTCAAGTTGATCTTTTAGCTAAGTGAATGTGATCGGACCCTTCCCCCTCTATGCTATACTCAACCCATTCTGTTCAAAAATTCTTCATGTGTGTTCTATTTGAAACCCATTCAAAATCTTCATTGTGTCCTTGTCAGCTGAAGAATCTGCGAAAGGAACTTTAAAATATTATAATCTGAATTTTCGGCTGTTGCCGCCTAAACCGTTCCACATCCCATGATAATACTTATCTATTCACCCATGATCACTCACGATCTCCACCTCTATGTACATGAGTGACACATATCATAAGGATGAGAAGGGTCAGGGGCACGTTCGCCCATTTTCCTCGGGCGAGCAGTTTTTCACCTCGGCTATAAATATCTCTCACCCCCCTCATACTATTTTTACTCTGCTCAACCTCATTCCCTCGCTCGAGCTCTCAAAACCTAGTGCCACCACTACTTTCATCGTCGCCGGTGAGGAAGAGCTTCACTGCCTCGACCTCGTCACCGTTGTACTCACGCCGGCCACAGATTTCTTCACTCCTCCACCGCCGTAGATGTCTTACTCTGCCAAGTTAGGGCATGGAAGATCTAGACTGACAAACTTCCAATCTACATTCCCAGTTCGTCGTGTTCTTTCTCAAGGGTAATTAAAAGCTACTTTTACTGCCCTTATTGATTCTAGTGATTTCTTCAAAATCTTCAAAAGGTGTTTATTTTTCAATCTTCACACTCTGAACACCTCATACAAACATCTGTTCTTGATTTGTTTCCCTAAGAAAAAAATTTCTTCAAGATTCCTAAATTTTGTGGATTTTCAATCTATACAACTCTGGAACCTAAGTCAAGTAACGCTTAGTGAAATTCCTCAAGACACATCTGGTCAAATTCCTCAAACTTGTTCTTTTTGCAAAAACTTCTGAGAATGCATATGACCTCTCCAAATTCTTCGCATCTATACTCTATTCACAGGTACTCATGTCCGCTGCTGAATCACTAGGTTCTCATCAACTTAACTCATTTGCAGCGTTCCTCGAAGAAAGACTGCATACCTCTTCAGAGAACTCGATAGTTCAAAATCCTCAGCTGAAGAAAATGGAAGATGGCAAGAAACCTCAGAAGGGAGGAAAGAAACTGGAAGTCAACACTGCGTTTGAGATTCCTGATGACATCTATGCAGGATACTGCACTCCTCCTCGTGAAACAAAGAATGAATGCAAAGTGCGCATTCAAAAGATAGAGAGGAGATGGGCCAGAGAATGGAGGGAGTACAAATATGTGACTCCAAGTACATGAAGTAATTTGTGTACACCCTCCATGCCCAAGACCTCCATTGGCACCAGGCCAAGTTGCTGATCCCACTAGCATCAGAAGAGGTGAGGAATTTCCTGCTGAATGGGCAAAGTGTCAAGCTAAACTGGCCAAAATGGAAAAAGAAGCAGTGAGGAAATTCAATGAAGACTCTGCTGCTGCTGCTGCCACAGCTGAGGCCTCTGCTAGCAAGCCCAAGAAGGCTATGCCTAAGAAGCCTGCACATAAGCCCAGTGCTTCATCTTCAATTCCCTCATGGCCAAGCTCTTCTGCTAAGCCCTCACGGCCAATTCCTCAAGCTGTCCCAGTTCCTCAAGCTCCCAAACTCCCAGCTCCTCCGGCAAAGTCCTCAGCATTGGAAGGGAGCCAAAGTCAGATTTGTGAAATTGGCAAAGACATTCATCTCCAATGTTGCTACACAAACGCACATTGAAATTCCTCAGGCTGAAGCATATGCTCAGCCGACTGAAGAACATGCCAGCACCGCTGATGAAAATCAGGCTGCTGAAGAAAATGAGAGTACCAGGGCTGATGACTGCATTCCAGCCACTGATGACATTGGCAGGGCAACCACTAGTGTTGCGCCTGAAGAACAAGCCAGGACAACTGAGGCATCAACCACCAAGCCTGAAGAATCTGAACCAACCAGGCAAACTGAAACAGTTGTGCTTGAGGAAACTGAACCTATTTCCTCTACTACTCCTACACCAACACCAAGTATAGTTCTTCCTTCTGCATCAGAAGCGAATAAAACCAAAGCTGTTGAGCGAGCAGTAGTGAAAAAGAGGAAAGCATCTGCTTCGTCAAATTCTTCAGCAGCGAAGAAGACGAAGACATTGACAAGCTCTTTTGAGAATTCCATAGATGCTGTTCCAGTTTCAAGCATGCCATCAAAGGAGCTCGTTCCCTTTGGTGAAGATTATGAGATCCCAAGCGGATCTGATGAAGATGTTCCTTCTGCTGCTTCTTTAGAGCAGTTGGAAAAGGAAATTGAAGTGGATAATATCCCTTCAACCCCAGTCATCTCATCGCCTATGCCTCAATTCACAGCTGAAGAGGCATGCATTGAAGAAGATGAAGATGTGGACATTGGGTGCTCCACTCCACTGCTGAATGATGACTATTGGGATAGTCAGCACCCCAACTCTCGCTCTTCACCCCACTGCAACAAATCCCTCAGTCCCCAGTACACACTGAAGTTCAAATGGGCTCTGCAGATCATCACTCCACTCCTTCCATCCATGAAGAAATTCCAGCCACTAGTATTAGTGTCAATGTTGATGAAGAATTGAAGACCCAGGCTGCTACTGAAGCAAAAAACTGAAATTCCTCGGCCTATGGTTCCGGAGATTGTGATTCCTGAGGCTATGATGACCTTGACTGACACTCCTGAGCCCAAGCCGAAGAATCCCTTCTCCAAGAAGCAAAAATTCAAGGCTGATGACTTCTTCCACGAGAACGTATTCTTCACAGATTACAATCCATATGACTCAGCTCATCTGCGAAGGAAGCGCTTCTGGACCGCAAGACAAGCCAACTTCTATTCTTCACTGCTTTTCTACAAGGACAAAGTGTTTGATCATGCACATATTCCTCATGTGTACATGGAATCACTGCCTTGCTTCACACCAGTCCTCAGTGTTCTTCATGAAGCTGGGTTGCTCACCTTCTGCACCGATCGTAGACTGGAATGAAGAACTAATTCTTCAGTTCTACACGACGCTGCACATCATAGGAAATGCTAAAGATGTGAATTCTTAGGTGTTGGACTGGATGACCGATAACACTCGCTTCAAAGCACCGGCCTCTGAATTGCTTCATGCCCTTCCTATCAGTCCTCCCCTTGAAGGTCCGCAGCTCCTCTATCGTGAAGGAATTGCTGTATGTGCCACGAACTATCTATCACATTTTGACCAAGACATTGAGTCCAATCAAAGGCCACGACTCTAATGAAGAAGAGGTCATTGGCATCATGAGGAATCTGCTTTTCAATATCATCCATGGAGTCCCAATCAACTACCATGATTTCTTCATGAGGACTCTGGCAAATGTTGCATTATCGCCTTTTTACTTGAAGCCTTACACTCCTTGGATTATGAGATTCCTCAGATCAAGGTCTTCAATCAATTACAAGGCTGATTTGCATAATCATGTCAGCTATTTGCCCCCAATTGAAGTCTTCAAGCGACCTATTTCCTCATGTGATGAAAAGGGCAAGGCACCCGCTGTTATCGATGAAGGCATTCGTCCATTGGATGGTCAGTTCTGCAAAGCTGCATCTTACTCCACCAATGATGACTCTGCCACTCATGACTCAGCCGCCAATGCTTCAAAGCAACATCCTCAAGCCACAACTCCAAGGGTATTGACTGATCATGAGCTTCTCCTCAGTCTTCACCAGAAGGTCGATCGCAACCACAAATGGGTCAAGCGTCAGTTTGGGTCAATTCTTCAGAACATGACCATCATTCAGAATTCAGTGAAGAAGAACCATTAGTACCTCCATGAAGTATTTGATCGCACCTGGGCTGTTCCGTCTCATCTCTATGGTGAAGATGATCTCAAGACGATGGGCTACAAGCAAGACTTTGACTGGTCTCAGCCACCTTTGAAGAAATTCAAGAAGGTCAAAGTTCCTCACTTGGTGGCCAGCTCATATTCTTCATCGCGTGAGACAGATGAGCATGAAGATTTGGATGACACTACGGCAGGCCCTACTCCAACAACCGACCCCAACAACGCTGGCGCTCCTCCATCGACTCAGTGATGATATTCTTCAGGGGCGTTAGTCCTCACTTTTCGTCCCTTTTGGTCATTCGATGACATAGGGGGAGAAATTTGAGTTAGTCTTCAAGCGGGTCTACTTATATGGGCGTTTTTTGCTAAGTTACAACTCTCGTTCTTCTGAAGATTTATTGGATCGAGTTGTAAACTTAAGTCCGGTGGTGGTCTGATACTTTTGCTATGTTCCTCTGCATGCTATTTCCTCATGTATGATAATGCACGCATGCTGTATTACATCAGCCACCATATTTCATCATGCATTTCAAATTATTCATATCATATGTTAAATGCGTGTATGAATTACAAGATATAGGGGGAGATCTCCATGATTATACTCTTCAAATGTGCACTGCTTCAAAAGCAAATTCCTCACTATGCACATCTTCAGGGGGAGTTCTTCTATATCTTGCAATCAAATTCCTCAATATCAGCATTTACACTTCATATGTTTATCCCCGTTGAAAACTTAACCTATATTGTCATCAATCACCAAAAAGGGGGAGATTGTAAGTGCATCTAGTGCCCCATAGTGATTTTGGTGTATTGAAGACTTCTAGGTTAAGGGACTAATGCGTTTGTGAGTGTACACCTATAAGTCTATGAGGAGTTTGATATTTACAGAGAAAGTCGACCCCTAAAAATGAATGTCTTCAACTAAAGACTTTGGATTTCTGAAGACTTTGAAAGTGAATAAATTGGTGTGACCATGAAGACTTGATATTCATGCGAGGAACATGAAGTGTGAAGACTTTTGTGTTCGTAGTTTAATTTTCTCTTTCTTGAGTCACATGAAACACCGTACTATTAAAGGGGCTTGAGGTAAAACTAAGGAAAAGTTTCCAAGTGATGGTCAACTCAAAATCCTAGACCTACCAATCCCTTCGAGTGAAGCCATTGGAAATCTCATACAGTTCAGTCAATTTCTTTAGTGACAGAGACGAAGTTCTTCTGGTCTCTGAGGAATTTGTCCTGACTGAGGAGTTAGGAATTCGCAAGTGCGGATTGCCTACAAGTGAGGAACATGATAGCCCTGAGGAACTTGAACCTCAAATTTCCAACCATTGTTGTGCTCGCGCCAGCTGTCCCAAAATATCTACCCACCTAACGGTCATATCATTGAAGGGCATTTATGTCTTATCATGTCGGGCTACTCCCTAGGCTATAAATAGCCGCCCCCTACAAACACTAGCTGGTTGGCTGCTCCGCGAGAAACCGACACTTGTCATTGAGAGCATCCCATCCTCCGAGGACTTTGAGTGAAAATCATCAAGTGAGGAAAAACCCAAAACCCCAAACCAAACACCTACAAACCCAAAGTGATTGAGCATCACCGAAGAGATTGTTCCTGTGTGGAACCGACGCTTGTTACCTTTGAGGACTGTGCATCCTCTAGACGGTTAGACGTCATGGTCTAGAGCATCCAAAGAGGAAATTGTGGATCACCGAGTGACCGAGTTTGTGAAGGTTTGGAAGTCACCTGAAGACTTACCATGAGTGATTGGATGAGGTTTGTGTGACCTTAGTTCAAGGAGAATACGGTGAGGACTATGTGTCCTCATGTTTAAATACCTAGCCGCTCTAACCAGACGTACAACTGTCACAACAGTTGTAACTGGTCTACCAAACCATTGTCTTCACCAAGCTAACTGGTTCTATTTCCTCAACCCTTTCATTTCTTCACTACTATGTTGTGTACCTGTTCATATCTGTTTGAAGACTTCGACTGAAGACATTCTTGATTTCTTCAGTCTGTTTGTCTTCATTCTGTTTTATCCCGTGCTTACGCCTTTTGTACTCTGTGTTGTGTTTCCAATTCATCATGATGTCCATGCTTATATTATGTCATGTCTGCATCTGAGTACTTATTCTGCTGCAAGTAGTTCTTCGCTTAGGAATTTCCTCACCCTGAAATTCCTCAGTGAAGAATTTATAAAAATCGCCTATTCACCCCCCTCTAGTTGACTTAACGCACTTTCACATAGTTTTAACTTTTTAGTTAAAATATTTTCAAAATGTAACCGTTTGCATCTGGTTTGTACGAAATCCGTCATGTTTGTATGAAATCCGGTCGAGTTTGCATGAAATCCACACTTGTTTGCACGAATTTCGTTTGGTTGGTTTGAGTTGTTGTGAAAATGTATGCGGCTAGCGTTGGATGGCTACCTCCCGCACCTGTGTCCGTGGACTGCCCCCCTGTCCGCGGACAGATGTGGGAGTTTTTTTGTGGGTTGCCATTAGAGATGCCCTTACAAACTAAGAGCATGTACAGTCGGACTTGACGAATCCGGCGCACTATATGCCCGCGGGCGTCAAAACGCCTCTACAGACAACGTCAGACGGCCTCTCATTTGGCATGTCAAACAGCCACACACTCAAATCCAAACCCTCAAACTCATGCAAATCCAGGAACATCCATCGTACACATGAATGTCACACATACGTAATATTTATTGATAGCAAAAATACATAGTTCGAACATAAAATTCATTTTAGGTGCCCAATTCAAACTTTAGCTCTTTGATTTCCATTGTGGTCCATGAATTCTACACAAGATCCTTGAGTAGCTACGCGTACACTTGATGATCTCGAAGATTCTGATGCATCTATAGAAAGTTCATAATCTGATCTGCATCCTGATGTACGAGCACCTACCGCGGTGGGAGGGAGCTCCGCCGCCGCCGCTCGATCTCCCTCCTTCGGCCGCCTAGCTCCTCCACAACAGAGAGCAGATCGGCAACCCTGTCATCATTCTCTATCCATCCCATCACGACCCCATGTCGCCCTGATAACCCACAAGTATAGGGGATCAATCATAGCCCCTTCGATAAGTAAGGGTGTCGAACCCAATGAGGAGCAGAAGAAAATGATAAGTGGTTTTCAGCAAGGTATTCCCTGCAAGTACTTAAAGTAGCAGTGATAGATAGTTTTGTAGTAAGATAATTCGTAACAAGTAACAAGTAGAAATTACAACAAAGGTGCAGCAAGGTAGCCAATCCTTTTTATAGCAAAGGACAAGCTGGAAAGTTCTCTTATATAAAGAAAAGTGCTCTCGAGGACACATGGGAATTGTCTTCTAGTCACGTTCATCATGTTTAGCTGATCGCGTTCGTTACTTTGATAATTTGACATGTGGGTGGACCGGTGCTTGGGTGCTGTTCTTACTTGAACACGCAACCCAGTTATGATTAACCCCTCTCGCAAGCATCCGCAACTACAAAAAAAATTAAGATAAATCTAACCATATCATGAAACATATGGATCCAAATCAGCCCCTTACGGAATAATGCATAAACTAGGGTTTAAGCTTCTGTCACTCTAGCAACCCATCTTCTACTTATTACTCCACAATGTCTTCCCTTAGGCCCAAATATTGTGAAGTGTCATGTAGTCGATGTCCACATGAAACCACTAAAGGAAGCAACAACATACATATCATCAAAATATCGAAGGAATACCAACATCACATGATTACTTATAACAAGACTTCTCCCATGTCCTCAAGAACAAAAGTAACTACTCACAAATATTATTCATGATCAAAATCAGAAGGGCATCGAATATGCTTAAGGATTTGAACATTTAATCTTCCACCAAATAAACCAACTCGCATCTGCTACAAAATGTAATTAACACTACTAGGAACCCATAGGTACCAATCTCAGGTTTTGGGACAAATATTGAATAGAAGAGATGAGCTAGGGTTTGAGATGAGATGGTGCTAGTTAAGGCTTTGATGAAGATTGGTCATCAATGATGAGAGGATCGTTGGTGATGTCGATGGCTTTGATTTCCCCCTCCGAGTGGGAAGTGTCCCCGACGGAATCGCTCCGCCGGAGAGCAAAAGTGCTCTTGCCCAAGTTCTGCCTCAAGACGCGGCGCTTCGTCCCTAAAGTCTTCTTGTGAATTTTTTCCTAGGGAAAATGGCTGCATATAGTAGAAGATGGACATCGAAGGCCTGCCAGGGGCCCCACAAGCTCGGTGGGTGCGCCCCTGAGCTTGTCGCTCCCTAGTGGACCCCTCTTGGTATTTCTTCCGCCAATATTTTTTATATATTCCAAAACAAATCTTTGTAAATTTTCAGGCCATTTGGAGTTGTGCAGAATATCTATATGTTGGGAAATGTAGCATGCAATTTCAAAATTTTCCCTACGCTCAAGAAAAATCTATCTAGGAGATGCATAGAAACGAGAGGGGGAGAGTGTGTCCACGTATCCTCGTAGACCGAAAGCAGAAGTGTTTGACAATGTGGTTGATGTAGTCGAACTTATTCTTGTTCCGACCGATCAAGTACCTAACATATGAAACCTCCGAGTTATGCACACGTTCAGCTCGATGATGTCCCTCGAACTCTTGATACAGCAAAGTGTCGAGGGAGAGTTCCATCAGTACGACGATGTGGTGATGTGAATATGACCGGAGGCGTAAACTATGGAGGGGGGTGCCGCACATGGCTAACAATGCTTGTTGTGTGTTCTAGGCGCCCCATCTCCACATATATTGGTGGGAGGGGGAGGAGGACAGCCATGGGGCGCCCCAAGTAGGAGGAATCCTACTTGGGGGCCTTGTCCAATTCGGCCCCTTACCATCTTTTTCGGAGTGGGAAGGAAAGGGGAGAGAGGAGGGAAGGAAGTGGGAGGCCGAATTGACCCTCCTTCCTTCTCTCTTCCCCTTTTCCTCCCCTTCATATTCGGCCAACAAGGGGCCGCAACAGCCCATGTTGGCTGCAATATTTCCTCTCTTAGCCCAATAGGCCCAAATCTTTACCAAGGGGTGCCCAGAACCCCTTCCGGTGACCAGACATGTACCTAGTACCCCCCAGAACACTTCCGGTGTCCGAATATCATTGTCCTACATATGAATCTTTACCTCTCGGCCATTTTGAGACTCGTCATATCCGTGATCTCATCCTGGACTCCGAACAACATCCGTTCACCAAATCACATAACTCATATAATACAAAATCGTCATCAAACGTTAAGCATGCAGACCCTATGGGTTCGAGAACTATGTAGACATGACCGAGGCACCTCTCCGGCCAATAACCAACGCCGGAACCTGGATGCTCATACTGGTTCCCACATATTCTACAAAGATCTTTATCGGTCGTACCGTAATGACAACATACATTATTCCCTTTGTCATCGGTATGTTACTTGCTCGAGATTCGATCGTCGCTATCTCCATACCTAGTTCAATCTCATTATCGGCAAGTCTCTTTACTCGTTTCATAATACATCATCCTGTAACTAACTCATTAGTTACATTGCTTGGAAGGCTTATTATGATGTGCATTACCAAGAGGCCTAGAGATACCTCTCCGATACTCGGAGTGACAAATCCTAATCTCAATCTATGCCAACCCAACAAACACCTCCAGAGATACCTGTAGAGCATCTTTATAAGCACCAGTTATGTTGTGACATTTGGTAGCACACAAGGTATTCATCCGGTATCCAGGAGTTACATAATCTCATAGTCAAAGGAATATGTATAAGTCATGAAGAAAGCAATAGCAATAAAACTTAATGATCATTATGCTAAGCTAACGGATGGGTCTTATCCATCACATCATTCTCCTAATGATGTGATCTCGTTCATCAAATGACAACACATGTCTATGTCTAGGAAACTTAACCATCTTTGATTAACGAGCTAGTCTAGTAGAGGCTTACTAGGGACACTGTGTTTTGTCTATGTATCCACACACATATCAAGTTTGCAGTTAATACAATTCTAGCATGAATAATAAACATTTATCATGATATAAGGAAATAAAAATAACAACTTTATTATTGCCTCTAGGGCATATTTCCTTCAGTCTCCCACTTGCACTAGAGTCACTAATCTAGATTACATTGTAATGATTCTAACACCCATGGAATCTTGGTGTTGATCATGTTTTGCTTGTGGAAGAGGATTAGTCAACGGGTCTGCCACATTCAAATCCATATGTATTTTGCAAATCTCTATGTCTCCCTCCTTGACTTGATCACGGATGGAGTTGAAGCGTCTCTTCATGTGTTTGGTTCTTTTGTGAAATCTGGATTCGTTCGCCAAGGCAATAGCTCCAGTATTGTCACAAAAGATTTTAATTGGACCCGATGCACTAGGTATTACACCTAGATCAGACATGAACTCCTTCATCCAGACTCCTTCATTCTCTGCTTCCGAAGCAGCTATGTACTTTGCTTCACACGTACATCCCGCCATGACGCTCTGCTTGGAACTGCACCAACTGACAGCTCCACCATTCAATACAAATACATATCCAGTTTGTGACTTAGAGTCATCCGGATTACTGTCAAAGCTAGCATCGACGTAACCATCTACGACAAGCTCTTTGTCACCTCCATAAATGAGAAACATATCCTTAGTCCTTTTCAGGTACTTCAAGATGTTCTTGACCGATGTCCAGTGATCCACTCCTGGATTACTTTGGTACCTCCCTGCTAAACTTATAGCAAGGCACACATCAGGTCTGGTACACAACATTGCATACATGATATAACCTATGGCTGAGGAATAGGGAATGACTTTCATTTTGTCTCTATCTTCTGCAGTGGTCGGGCATTGAGTCTGACTCAACTTCACACCTTGTAACACATGCAAGAACCCTTCCTTTGACTGATCCATTTTGAAATTCTTCAAAACTTTATCAAGGTATGTGCTTTGTGAAAGTCCAATTAAGCTTCTTTATCTATCTCTATAGATCTTGATGCCCAATATATAAGCAGCTTCATTGAGGTCTTTCATTGAAAAACTCTTATTCAAGTATCCTTCTGTGCTATCCAGGAATTCTATATCATTTCCAATCAACAATATGTCATCCACATATAATATTAGAAATTCTACAGAGCTCCCACTCACTAGCTTGTAAATACAAGCTTCTCCATAAGTCTGTATAAAACCATATGCTTTGATCACCTCATCAAAGTGGGTA
Source organism: Triticum dicoccoides (assembly GCF_002162155.2). Taxonomy (NCBI): domain Eukaryota; kingdom Viridiplantae; phylum Streptophyta; class Magnoliopsida; order Poales; family Poaceae; genus Triticum; species Triticum dicoccoides. Next base: position 446,075,862 of record NC_041384.1, read on the forward strand.
TTCCAACTCTAAGATCCTTGCACCAGTCCATATATGGATCTCTTGAGCTTGCACACTTTGTTAGCACCTTTAGGATCGACAAAACCTTCTGGTTGCATCATATACAACTCTTCTTTAAGAAATCCATTAAGGAATGCAGATTTGACGTCGATTTGCCATATTTCATAATCATAAAATGCGGCAATTGCTTACATGATTCAGACAGACTTAAGCATCGCTACGAGTGAGAAGGTCTCATTGTAGTCAATTCCTTGAACTTGTTCAAAACCTTTCACAACAAGTCGAGCTTTGTAGACCGTAACATTACCATCAGCGTCAGCAGTGGCGAAGCCACGTTATATCTGTGTAGTCGCTTGACTACATAGGATTTCCATCCGTCATTGAATCCCGGTTTCATAAACACGGTGGTGATCGAAGAAAAACTGGAATTTGACTACAAGGGCCCATATGATAGTTGGGCCACTAGGCCACATAGTAAGAGGAAGTCCAAAATCACTTCCCTAAATCACGGGATATCCTTTAACTTCTGCTGCTAATCCAATTTCCATGGACAACCGCCGTATCACAGCGTCTTCCCGGCACGGCGCTGGCGATCTCTGATCCACGGCAACCTCTGGCTGTCCGGCAAGCCGCGAGCGACCCACCCGAAGCTGCACATGCATTTTCCATCGCCTTGATCAATATACTGTTGTACAGTCCGCACTCTGTATCCGGTTGAACACTAGGACGAGGCCCTCCACTATTCGACTTTTATTTGTAAGTTTCATCTGCCAACACTGCAATACTCTTCCTGTCTTTCATTTTATTTTCCCCTCTCGCTAGAATACTAAGTGAGATATTGTTTTTATTTTGAATAAAAATTGCATTTTGGAGATGAATTATACCAAGTTTGATCCATGATAGAGTAGGCGATGATTTCTTCTATCCTTATCTCATTACTTATATTCAAACCGACATATTCTAGTCTAGTACCGATGCCATGACGAGAACAAATCAAGATATCCATGATCGTCAAGGGCTGCCACTGTAAATATGTTTATAATTAGATGTCATATATTTTTCCTATGCAGTTTGTCTACAATTTTTTTCACTAGAAGAGCTTGACATCACAAGGTTTTCATCCTGGCACCGCCACTGAGCGTCAGTCTTCTTCTTGAAGATCCATTTATTCTCTATGGCTTGCCGATCATCGGGCAAGTCAACCAAAGTCCATACTTTGTTCCCATACATGGATCCCAACTTATATTTCATGGCCTCAAGCCATTTCGCGGAATCTAGGCTCATCATTACTTCCTCATAGTTCGTAGATTCGTCATGGTCTAGTAACATGACATCCAGAACAGGATTACCATACCACTCTGGTGTGGAAGATGCTCTGGTTGACCTACAAGGTTTGGTAGTAACTTGATCCGAAGTTTCATTATCATTATCATTAGCTTCCTCACTAGTTGGTGTAGCCATCACGGAGCTACTTTCCAATTTGAGAGAAGGTACAGTTACCTCATCAAGTTCCACTTTCCTCCCACTCACTTATTTCGAGAGAAACTCCTTCTCTAGAAAGGATCCATTCTTGGCAACAAAGATCTTGCCTTCGGATCTATGATAGAAGTGTACCCAACAGTTTCTTTTGGGTGTCCTATGAAGACACACTTCTTCGATTTGGGTTCGAGCTTATCAGGTTGAAGCTTTTTCACATAAGCATCGCAACCCCAAACTTTAAGAAATGACAACTTAGGTTTCTTGACAAACCATAGTTCATACGGTGTCCTCTCAATGGATTTAGATGGTGCCCTATTTAACATGAATGCAACCGTCTCTAATGCATAACCCCAAAACGATAGTGGTAAATCGGTAAGAGACATCATAGATCACACCATATCTAATAAAGTACGGTTACGACATTCGGACACACCATTACGCTATGGTGTTCTAGGTGGAGTGAGTTGTGAAACTATTCCACATTATTTTAAATGAAGCCCAAGCTCGTAACTCAAATATTCACCTTCACGATCATATTGTAGAAACTTTATTTTCTTCTTACAATAATTCTCCACTTCACTCTAAATTTCTTTGAACTTTTCAAATGTTTTAGACTTGTGTTTCACTAAGTAGATATACCCATATCTTCTCAAATTATCTGTGAAGGTCAGAAATATAACGATACCCGCCACGAGCCTCAACACTCATTGGACTGCATACATCGGTATGTATTATTCCCAATAAGTCAGTGGCTCACTCCATTGTTTCGGAGAACAGAGTTTTAGTCATCTTGCCCATGAGGAATGGTTCGCAAGCATCAAACGATTCATAATCAAGTGATTCCAAAAGTCCATCCGCATGGAGTTTCTTCATGCGCTTTACACCAATATGACCTAAACGGCAGTGCCACAAATATGTTGCACTATCGTTATCAACTTTGCATCTTTTGGCATCAATATTATGAATATGTGTATCACCACGGTCGAGATTCAACAAAAATATACCACTCTTCAAGGGTGCATGACCATAAAAGATATTACTCATATAAATAGAACAACCATTATTCTCTGATTTAAATGAATAACCATCTCGCATCAAACAAGATCCAGATATAATGTTCATGCTCAACGCTGGCACCAAATAACAAGTATTCAGGTCTAAAACTAACCCCGAGGGTAGATGTAGAGGTAGCGTGCCGACGGTGATCACATCGACCTTGGAACCATTCCCGACGCGCATCGTCACCTCGTCCTTAGCCAATCTTCATTTAATCTATAGCCCCTGTTTTGAGTTGCAAATATGAGCAACATAACCAATATCAAATACCCAGGCGCTACTACGAGCATTAGTAAGGTACACATCAATAACATGTATATCAAATATACCTTTGTTCACTTTGCCATCCTTCTTATCCGCCAAATACTTGGGGTAGTTCCACTTCCAGTGACCAGTCCTTTGCATTAGAAGCACTTAGTTTCAGGCTTGGGTCCAGATTTGGGCTTCTTCCCTGGAGTGACAACTTGCTTGCCATTCTTCTTGAAGTTCCCCTTCATTCCCTTGCCCTTTTTCTTGAAACTAGTGGTCTTGTTAACCATCAACACTTGATGCTCTTTCTTGATTTCTACCTCCGCAGCTTTGAGCATAGCGAAGAGCTTGGGAATTGTCTTATCCATCCCTTGCATATTATAGTTCATCACAAAGCCTTTATAGCTTGGTGGCAGTGATTGAAGAACTCTGTCAATAACACTATCATCCGAAAGATTAACTCTCAGCTGAGTCAAGTGGTTATGATACCCAGACATTCTGAGTTTGTGTTCACTGACAGAACTGTTCTCCTCCATCTTGCAGCTATAGAACTTGTTGGAGACCTCATATCTCTCAACTCGGGCATTTGCTTCAAATATTAACTTCAATTCCTGGAACATCTCATATGGTCCATGATGTTCAAAATGTCTTTGAAGTCCCGATTCTAAGCCGTATAACATGGCACACTAAACTATAGAGTAGTCATCAGACCATGCCTGCCAGACATTCAAAGCGTCTACATTAGCAGGAGGGGCTTGTCACCTAGCGGTGCATCAAGGACATAATTCTTCTGTGCAGCAATGAGGATAATCCTCAAGTTAGAGACCCAGTCCGTGTTGTTACTACCATCGTATTTCAACTTAGCTTCCTCTAGGAACGCATTAAAATTCAAGGGAACGGTAGCACGGGCCATGTTGATCTACAACATAGATATGAAAAAACAATCAGGACTAAGTTCATGACAAATTAAGTTCAATTAATCATATTACTTAATAACTCCCACTTAGATAGACATCCCTCGAGTCATCTAAATGATCACGTGATCCATATCAACTAAACCATGTCTGATCATCACGTGAGATGGAGTAGTTTTCAATGGTGAACATCTTTATGTTGATCATATCTAATATATGATTCACGTTTGACCTTTCAGTCTCCAGTGTTCCAAGGCCATGTCTGTACATGCTAGGCTCGTCAAGTTTAACTTGAATATTCTGCATGTGCAAAACTGTCTTGCACCCGTTGTATGTGAACATAGAGCTTATCACACCCGATCATCACATGGTGTCTTGGCACGATGAACTGTCGCAATGGTGCATACTCAGGGAGAACACTTATACCTTGAAATTTTAGTGAGGGATCATCTTATAATGCTACCGCCATACTAAGAAAAATAAGATGCATAAAAGATAAACATCACACGCAATCAAAATATGTGACATGATATGGCCATCATCATCTTGTGCCTTTGATCTCCATCTCCAAAGCACCATCATAATTTCCATCATCACCGGCTTGACACCTTGATCTCCATCGTAGCATCGTTGTCCCCTCGTCAACTATTGCTTCTACAACTATCGCTAACGCATAGTGATAAAGCAAAGTAATTACATGGCGATTGCATTTCATACAATAAAGCGACAACCATAAGGCTTCTGCCAGTTGCTGATAACTTTTAGAAAACATGATCATCTCATACAACAACGTATAGTATATCACATCATGTCTTGACCATATCACATCACAACATGCCCTGCAAAAACAAGTTAGACCTCCTCTACTTTGTTGTTGTAAGTTTTACGTGGCTGCTACGGGCTTCTAGTAAGAACCGTTCTTACCTATGCATCAAAACCACAACAGTGTTTCGTCAAGTTCGTTGTTTTAACCTTCAAGAAGGACCGAGCGTAGTCAAATTTGATTCAACTGAAGTTGGAGAAATAGACACCCGCCAGCCACCTTTATGCAAAACTAGATGCATGTCTGTCGGTGGAACCGGTCTCATGAACGTGGTCATGTAAGGTTGGTCCGGGCCGCTTCATCCAACAATACCGCCGAATCAAAATAAGACATTGGTGGTAAGCAGTATGACTATCACCGCCCACAACTCTTTGTGTTCTACTCATGCATATCATCTACGCATAGACCTGGCTCGGATGCCACTGTTGGGAAACGTAGCATGCAATGTCAAAAAATTTCCTATGCTCACGCAAGATCTATCTAGGAGATGCATAGAAACGAGAGGGGGAGAGTGTGTCCACGTACCCTCGTAGACTGAAAGCGGAAGCGTTTGACAATGCGGTTGATGTAGTCGAACTTCTTCTCGTTCCAACCGATCAAGTACCGAACGTACGTCACCTCCGAGTTCTGCACATGTTCAGCTCGATGACGTCCCTCAAACTCTTGATCCAACAAACGGTTGATGTTTAGCTTGATGAGGACCCTATGCCCTTGGATGGCAATCCACACCCCATGCCAGGGGGAAATCCCCCACCCCAACCTTTTTGGGCAATGCCTCCCTACCCTGCTTTGGGCTGGAACACTGTGCCCCCTGGACACGATCAAGGGCACAATGCGGCTACCAATGACTGGGCACAAAACAGGAACGAAGAAGATGGTTGGGGGCCATGGGAAGAACCTGCTCAGCAGCTGGATCCTGCTCCTGTGCAAGACCCAATCGCTCAGGATCAGAACTCCATGGTATTGAACCCTTCGTTGGACTCGGATGAAGACATGGACATGGCAGAGGTGCAGCAGCCTGTGATAAATCATCACCCAGTTGGTCCCTTGGATCCTATTAACCTGGGGATTGTCCGTGTCTTTTTGGACCCATTCTTCCACCGGCCATGATCTGGGAAAGTTCCTTCAAGTCATTGCTACCTGAGTTTGCAGTTCTGAATGTGCCATGCTTTCTGCCAGGGCTCTCTCTGCCGCAAGTACCTGTTAAATTGGATTTGGTCTTGGATCAACAATGGTTGTCTATGTTCCATAAAAAGAAGCGCTCTTCTGTGGTGCTCCAGGAGCTTCCTGATGACACGATCTGCTTCGAGTCGCCGCCTATTGGGCACACGCAAGACATGTTAGAACTAAACTCTGAACCAGAAGTGTCTGACGATTTCTAGTTCACTTCTGTCAGACCATCTACCCTAGGGAAGAGGCCGAGGCCGCCTCGTGCCAAATGTACGGCCACCCCGCTGGAGGAAAATCTGGATTTTTCTGTCCGAAGGATGACTCGCAGTTGCGCCAAGAGAACTGGTATGAAACCAACATCTACAATCTCCATCAAGCCAACACCTCTACGACGCCTGAGGGAGTCCTGGATTAGGGGGTGTTCGGGTAGCCGGACTATACCTTCAGCCGGACTCCTAGACTATGAAGATACAAGATTGAAGACTTCGTCCTGTGTCCGGATGGGACTTTCCTTGGCGTGGAAGGCAAGTTTGGCGATGCGGATATTCAAGATCTCCTACCATTGTAACCGACTCTATGTAACCCTAACCCTATCCGGTGTCTATATAAACCGGAGGGTTGTAGTCCGTAGGCAATCAACTCCATATACAACAATCATACCATAGGCTAGCTTCTAGGGTTTAGCCTCCTTGATCTCGTGGTAGATCTACTCTTATACTACCCATATCATCAATATTAATCAAGCAAGACGTAGGGTTTTACCTCCATCAAGAGGGCCCGAACCTGGGTAAAACATCATGTTCCCTGCCTCCTGTTACCATCTAGCCTAGATGCACAGTTCGGGACCCCCTACCCGAGATCCGCCGGTTTTGACACCGACATTGGTGCTTTCATTGAGAGTTCCTCTGTGCCGTCACAATCAGGAAGGATGCCTCCTCCCGTCTTTAAAGACGGCGCCGTTGCTAAGGGAGCCTTGGCTGTCGGCCAAACCCTCCGGTTAGGTGGTTTCCTCATGACCGCCTGTTCGGCTGTTGCGCCGACGGTGACCTCTCGGGTCATCAAAAGCAACCTACACGTCAACTCGGAGCTCGTCGAGCAGCTAGATCCAATGGAGCTCTCTTCCGTAAACGAGCTCTTGGATCGCATCGCCGCCCTGGGGGTCGCTAGGATTACGACCAGGTTGGGCTTAAACCCGATCTAAGAGAAATTAACTCTCCCCAAGTCACCCACCACGTTGCCGTGGTAGAGGCGCAGTGCAGCGACCCTTCATCTATTTTAAGGACTAGCTACGTCCGAATTCCCGACTCCTCCAAGCCGGATACCCTCGGAGAGGAGGATGTAACTCAAGACCTGAGCTTAGGATCAGGCAACGGGCTAGATTCGTTGGACAACATCCAAGAATCCGAACTTCAGAGTTCGAAAACTCTTCGGCCTCCGAATCTTGGATTGGGTGAGGTTTCAGATTCAATGAGACCCGCACACCCAAACATAAGCAATCTCTCCCAAATCAGGCAGAGGCCCGAAGAAACAGTACATCATTACTGGGCCAGATTCCTCCTGGTTATGAACATGATAAAGGATTGCCACGAGGGAGACGCAATCTCAATTTTCTGCAGTAATTGCACTAACGAGGGAATCCTTAACACCGTAAGTCGTCGTGATATTACACGCTTTGCTGACTTGGTGTCCATAGTACAAAAATACTGTGCAATGGAAAGCGCCTGGAAAACCGAAATAAAATTTTGGGATAATCCGTCCTTGAATAGTAATCCCGTCCGAACTAAGAGGGTGCATCATCATAGGACACCCAGGATAAACACCAAAAAGCCAAAACCCTCTACAGGGCATGGAACCGTACTGGAAAGGTGGCTTGATGGACCCTGTAGAATTCATAGTACAGAGGACGCCACACTAACTCACAGCCTTAGAGCATGTTGGATACTCCGGCAGGTGGCCAAAATTGGCGAGGACCTCTTAATTCTGGAGGCCGCAGAAAGCCAGCCCGAGGACACCAGTACCGTTCTCACAGTCTTCGAGACTTTTGCATCAAACAATATGCGAAAAAGAACACTCGCAGCCTCGCCGAAGTCTATCAAGTTGCAACAATAAATCCATGGAGCGACACTGCTATTACCTTCAACGCAAGTGATGAACCTAGATTCCGAACAGCCCGAGCACCAGCCGCATTGGTCCTCAGTCCCATAGTGGACGGCTTTCACCTCACCAAGGTGCTCATGGATGGAGGCAGCGGACTGAACCTCATTTATGAGGAAACCCTTCAAAAAATGGAAATAGACTGGAACCGCATCGAGTGAAGCAGCACAACCTTTAGAGGAATAATCCCCAGTCGGGAAGCGCGCTGCACAGGAAAAATCACACTAGATGTGGTGTTCGGCACGCCGGATAATTTACAGGTCCGAAGAAGTCACGTTTCAGGTGGCCTCGTTTAAGAGCGGATATCACGCTTTACTAGGGCAGGAAGCATTCACAATCTTCCAAGCAATACCCCATTACGGGTACATGAAGCTTAAGATGCCCGGGCCGAATGGAATTATCACTCTAGCTAGTGATCCGGACATAGCACTCCGCGCCGAAAACAAGACAGCCGCATTAGCCCTTGAGGCGCTATCCGAAGCCTTAGTGGCCGAGGAACTGACTGTGCTGCGCTCACGGTTAACAGGGATGATGTGATACTCGATAAGAGATCCAAATCCACATCCTTCAAGCCAGCCGACGAAATAGTCAAATTCCAGGTCCATCCAACGGACCCCAATAAAACAGCTTCAATCGGGGCACGACTGAACCCTGATGCAGACGCTGCACTACGAGAGTTCCTACGAGAGAACTGGGACATCTTCGCCTGGCACCCTTCAGACATGCCAGGGATCCCACGCAGGCTGGCCGAACACAGCTTAAATATCCTAAAAGGATTTAAACCTGTCAAACAAGCCCTTCGGCGTTTTTCCGAACCCAAGAGACAGGCTATGGGAGAGGAGCTAGCCAAGCTATTGGAGGCCGGATTCATCAGAGACATAAAACATCCGGACTGGCTAGCAAACCTGGTGATGGTACCAAAGAAGGACAAATCCTGGCGCCTGTGTGTCGACTTTAAAGACCTTAACAAGGCTTGCCCAAAGGATCCCTTCCCCCTCCCCCACATCGATCAAATTATCGATGCCACCACAGGACACGATTTGTTGTGTTTCCTCGACGCATACTCCGATTACCATCAAATCAAGATGGCAGAATCAGACCAAGCTGCAACAGCATTCATCACACCATACGGCCCATTCTGCTCCAACACAATGCCCTTCGGGCTAAAAAATGCTGGCGCAACATATCAGCGCATGATCCAGACATGTCTGGCAAACCAGATCGGCAAAATAGTGGAGGCGTATGTGGATGATGTGGTCGTCAAATCAAGACATGTCGAATCCCTAGTAAACGACTTGAGGCTTACATTCGATAACCTCCGACAATATGACATCAAGCTCAACCCAGAAAAATGCATCTTTGGCGTTCCATCCGGAAAGCTCTTGGGCTTCATTGTATCCGGTAGAGGAATTGAAGCAAACCCAGCCAAGATCCGAGCTTTGTCACAATTGGATGTCCCAAAGGACCTTAAACAAATACAAAAATTAACCGGGTGCGTGGCAGCTTTAAGCCGTTTCATCTCCCGCTTGGGAGAAAAGGCACTACCCCTTTATCGCCTCCTTTGGCGCACCGGACACTTCGAGTGGACGGATGCCGCCACGGCCGGACTTGATGAAATAAAAGCCATATTGGCAACAAACCCAGTCCGGGCCGCGCCAATCACCGACGAACCAATGTTATTGTACATTGCAGCAACACACCAAGTTGTCAGCGCAGTGCTCGTTGTCGAGCGGGAAACGGACGGACACAAATTCCCCCTTCAAAGGCCGGTCTACTACGTGTCCACTGTCGTCACTCCATGCAAATCATGGTACCCGCATTATCAAAAGATTGCATACGCGGTATTCATGGCATCCCGGAAGCTACGACACTACTTTCAAGAGTGTTCCATAATAGTAGCCTCGGAAGTGCCACTAAACGATATTATCAACAACCGCGATGCAACGGGCCGGATTGCAAAATGGGCCATCGAGCTTCTCCCGTTCGATATAACCTATAAGCCACGGCGAGCTATTAAATCGCAAGTTTTGGCCGACTTCGTCGCAGAATGGACGGAGGCCGAGCTCCCTAAAGAGTACGGCACATATTCAAACTGGATTATGCATTTCGACGGCTCCAAAATGTTGGCTGGACTGGGGGCTGGCGTCGTCCTGACGTCCCCCACAGGAGACACAGTCCAATATGTGCTCCAGATCATGTACATGGATTCCAACAATGCAGCCGAATATGAGGCCCTCCTACATGGTCTCCGGATAGCAGTATCCATGGGTATCCAGCGCCTAGAGGCACGCGGGGATTCAAACCTCGCGATATCCCAAACAAATGGAGACTTCGACGCCAAGGACCCAAAAATGGCAGCTTACCGCAATGCCGTCCTAAAAATGTTAGCTCGGTTCGAAGGGCTGGAGTTTCACCATATAGCCCGAGAAAACAATCAAGCAGCGGACGTCCTAGCACGCATCGGAGCAAAACGCGATGCAGTCCCCCCAACATCTTTTTGGAAAGATTGTTCAAGCCATCCGTAGCATGGGAGGGGGAACCTGCAAATAACAGCCCGGACCCAGCCGCACCACTCGACGCCGAACAATCTGACACAATTGGAGGCTCTGCCAATGAAATTACACCTTCAGCCCACATAATAATGGCGGTTATCGCCCCGTGGACAGAACCATTCCTAGCCTACCTTACTAGGAAGGAACTCCCGGAGGACCAAAATGAGGCCCGCTGCATAGTGCGGCGATCTAAAGCCTATAGAGTCCATGAGGGAGAGCTTTATAAGAAAAGCACTACCGGAGTCCTTCAAAGGTGCATCTCCGAAGAGGAAGGGCGGAACCTTCTGGCTGAAATTCATGCCGGACTCGGTGGTCACCACGCCGCTGCTCGATCCCTTGTTAGCAAGGCTTTCCATACAGGCTTTTATTGGTCGACGGCCCGGGCAGACGCTCAGGACCTAGTCCAACGATGCGCTGGTTGCCAACTTTTTGCCAACCAAAGCCATATGCCACCCACCGCACTCCAAACTATACCCATCACCTGGCCTTTTGCGGTCTGGGGGCTTGACATGGTCGGACCCCTTAAAGGTGGGACTGATAGAAAAAACTACTTACTGGTCATGGTGGATAAGTTCACCAAATGGATAGAAGCCAAGCCTGTTAAAACGGCCGAATCCGGACCTGTGATAGACTTCATATCCGGGGTTGTACATTGTTATGGCGTCCCCCACAGCATCATAACCGATAACGGTACAAACTTTACCGCCGACGAGGTAAAACTCTGGTGCAAAAACATGGGCATCAAGCTCGATTATGCTTCCGTCTATCACCCACAAACCAACGGCCAGGTCGAACGTGCAAATGGTCTTATCATGAGCGGCATTAAACCCAGACAGGTGCGGTCCCTCAAGGAATCTAACACGCACTGGGTAGAGGAGCTCGACTCCGTGCTATGGGGGCTGTGGACCACGCCAAATCGCACCACCGGATACACACCATTTTTTATGGTGTACGACGCAGAGGCAGTTCTGCCTTGCAACATAATTCATCACTCACCTAGAGTGCGCATGTACGAAGGAAGAGAAGCCGAGCTCGATCGGCAGGACAACTTGGATGCCTTGGAGGAGGAGCGTGACATGGCAAAAGCCCGTTCCACATTTTATCAACAGCAGGCCCGAAGATATCAAAGCAGAGAAGTATGGGCCAAAAATTACAACTTTGGCGAACTAGTTCTACGCCTGCCGGATAAGAAAAAGGACAAACTCAAGCCCAAGTGGGAAGGTCCATTCATAATCGACGAAGTCCTGACTGGTGGGGCGTACCGCCTGCGAGATGCGTCGAACAACCGACTCGAGCCGAACCCGTGGAACGCCACCCGTCTCCGAAGATTCTATGCCTAGCACCGGACTCTATGTTCGTCTCCTTCCTCTGTCCATCCCTTTTTGTATTTTTCTGTCTTACATTTCTCTCCTTCCCCTCTTTTCTTTTATAGCCCTTAAAGGCTCATCTAGTGATGCGCCACTCGCGCTCATTAAACTTGGGGGCTTCTTTAACAGAATCTTATTTATACGGGCTTCACGCCCAACACATGCGTCAAACTTCTGCATGTACCTCTTTCTTCAGCATTATTTGCATCGATATGACTTAAGTTTTGGCCAAGCTGGGTTGCCTGGCTCCTGTGCTTACCCCTACGTTCCCGATTGTTCGGTTAGGCGGTAAAGGGAGCACCTCTGCGATTGTTACTGCCGGGTCAGCCGGATGTGTACCTCAGACTGGGTGAAGCCGAAAGCTAGCGTTCTTAAGAGAATATTCGGTCGGTGAAATAAAAGATGATCTTTTTACTCATTTTATGCGCCCCCAGATGCTTTTTTTGCGTCTTTTCACGCAGTCCGGACATGCACTTTAGGGCATGCCTCCCAGCGAAAGGAACCCTTAACGGAACTATTCTCTCTGGAAGATGTTTCTTATTAACCATGTAATATAACATAACTAGTTGGGCACTTGTCTGATAAAGCACTAATGACCCCTATGCCTGGTCTCCACGCATACCCCGGTTCTTATATAACCACTATGGTATTCGGACACACTCCGGACCGTTAGGTCCCGAGGTTGAAGCGAAAAGGTCGGCAACGACAAACGATCTACAATCCGGCTAGAAGGCATTACACATGTCAATTCAAAATTACATAGTCATTCTGACTGATTGTATTCCTCTTCTATACCATCTAACAGGCTGTCTAATTTACAGTCTTGCTGGGAATACTTCGCGGCTAACTCTACTTGGCCGTATACTAAGCTTACAGGGATCTCCTTCCCGTCAGGCCCCACTAGTCCGACCTCGGCCATGTGGTTTGGGTCAGACTTCGTAAAACGGGTCTTCACCATGGCCCAGGACTCCCTAGCGCCTTGTCGGTAGGCCGATATCTTCCACAACCGGAAGCGCCGCCGAGCTCCCTTCAGCTTCTCTGCAAGCTCTCCAAGGCCCTCGGGCATGGAGTGGGCAGGCCATAAGGCTTGGGCAACGCCTCGCATCGCTTGCTGAATTCGCTCGTGCAGTTGCATGAGTTCGGGAAGAAGGTCACCCATAGAACCGGACATCTCCTCTGCAGGACGACCTATGAGCATACCTACAGACATTACTCTGTTAGTCGACTTCCTCACCGCACTCTTTTTTCAAAGTTCGTTCAAGCACTTACTAAATATGCCGCGTCGAAGCCGCTGATTCTCCTTCGTGGAGTCCGACAGCTGGCCACGAACATCTTTAAGTTCGATGTCCAGCCTGGTGTTGGCATCCTGAAGATCATTCTTCTCTCGCCTCACCTTTGTCAACATACTCTCACCGGCCTTTAGCCGGCGTAAGGGTTGTTGCTTTTCCGGATCGAGTCCGGCGCCATCTGCAACATGATTTGTCAGATTTGCACCCACACCGCACAATACTAATCTTTCGAAGTGTATCTTACCTGAGGGGGTCCCTGCTGCGGCTAGTGCGGCCTCTAGTTGGGCCTTGCACTTTTCCAGCTCCTGGGACAGTACAATATTCTTCTCTGTAAGAACCTGCATATTAAATGATCCTTAAATCAGTTGCTCTAACTGTTTCAAGTCTCGGGGGCTACTGGTATATATATATATATTTGACCAAAATTTTCTTACCCGTACGTCTTTTACATACTGCTCCGTGGCTCTGGCTAAACCATTTTGAGCGGCACGGAGGTACGCATCTCCCGAATTAAAGGCATCTAAAGCCTCTTGGGAGAAACAAGCATCGCGTAGAACTGTCCGGCGACGCCTGTGGTTCATGGCACTCTCCACTTCAGAATTTGTGGCAGACAGCCTGTCCACATCCTCTGTCGGAGGAGCGTCCGGTGCGCGCCTTATGCTCGCTTCCGCTTCCTGGCCAGACGTTGGAGCCTGGCTGGTGGAGGCGCGATTGGCAACCTCTCCGGATGTAGTCCGGCGTGGTCTCTTCGTTCTGAAGATAGCATGAACGTTAATATGCCCTGACAGAATAACACCAGGGAAACAGAGGGTGCGCTATACCTTTGCGCTAGCATCTCAGTCCGGACTACATTCCTTTTTGCCCCACGGGGCCCTGCGGCCCCTCGTTGGCTAGCCGCCGCAGGTTCAGCCTCCTGCCTCGGAAATCTCCCCTGCAAAACACGATTGTCGTCAGAAACACCGGAATACGTGAGAGTGGAATCTCTCTCAAGGGAATGAGACTCCGGTTTCCGTCACCTGGGAGGCCGGGATTAACCCTGGGTAATTAGCCGTGATGGCTACCAAGGTATTGTCCTTGCTTAGCTGATGGAACACCCCGTCGATAAGCTCCACCGATATGTCCGGATCCTCTTTGGAGTCCGGATCGAGGGACCGTTCTGGGTCCTCGGGCTGTGGAGGGTGGCTGTTTATATCCTTTACCACCTGTCGCAGTTCCTGCATTGAAGTCGTTAGACTACATATCTAACCGTGGGAGTATAAAATAAACGAGCAAGCGCATTTGTTCACTTACCCAACTTGGAGGATCATACATAGTAAATCCGGCCTGCGGGTTGACGTGGAGGAATTCCTCCTTTTCTCCCTTGTACAAAGAGGATAAGATCTTTACTAGAGCGGCAGCTGAGGCCGGCCCCTTACGACCGTAACGGGTGGCGTCATCCTCCCCGTTGAAATCCCACATGGGGTGGCCTCTATATTGAAGTGGCTGCACCCCCCGCATAATGCATGCGGCCATAACTCCAATCATGGTTAGTCCGGAATGAGCCAACAATCTTATCCGGCCCATCAGGTAAAGGACGTCTCTGTCGCTTTCTCTCTAAGAGCTCCGCGGACGCCAGCTCAAGCGTTTCTTCAATGGAGCACTGTTGAACTCAGGGAGACCGACCCGGATAGGGTCCGGTAGCGGGACGTCATCTATGTAAAACCATTCCGAAGACCAGTCCTCGGACGCCTTCTTTGGGTTTCCGGATAGGTATCCGATCCCGACGATGCGCCATACTTCGGCTCCGCCCACTTGGTATATAGACCCCTCTCGAGAACGGGGCACCAGGCAGAATAACCTCTTCCACAGCGCGAAATGAGCCTCAACGCCTAAAAATAGCTTGCAAAGGGCGACGAAACCCGCAATATGTAATACGGAGGCGGGCGTGAGATTGTGCAGCTGGAGGCCGTAGAACTCCAGAAGCCCGCGGAGAAATGGATGAATTGGAAACCCCAGTCCCCTTATTAGATAGGGGACGAGGCACACCCGCTCTCCTTTAGAAGGATTGGGGGTGCTCTCCGCTTGTTTTCCTCCATTGTAGGTGGCGAGACCGGCTCGGACCGGGACCATGTATGCCTGAGGGAGAAATCCCTTGGCCTGAAGCGACACTAACTCGCTATGCGGGATGGTGCAACTCTCCCAGTCCCCGGGTTTGGGACAGGAGGGGCGAGGGGAGGAGCTGCGAGGGCTGGTCATGTTGGAATGGACCTTTGCTGGAAGCGCTCTGATGATAACTCGCGGAGAGGAGAGGATGTGGTTTGGACCTAAATCCCCATCCTGTTAAATAGGCGGCTCGTTTATACGGCTAGGGGTGTGGATGTAAAAATGCCCTGGCTTTTCGCATTCGTTTGACACGTGGAAGACGGCCATTATTGGGCGTGGGAGCCGAGGAGCGATACATTACAAAAATCGGACATTATTCCTATAGGTACGCATGATTTGGAGAAGAACCCGCCTTGCAATGCCGAACAATCTGCGCGCTGGACTCGTCGTCATTGAAGCCTGGTTCGGGGGCTACTGAGGGAGTCCTGGATTAGGGGGTGTTCGGGTAGCCGAACTATACCTTCAGCCAAACTCCTGGACTATGAAGATACAAGATTGAAGACTTCGTCCCGTGTCCGGATGGGACTTTCCTTGGCGTGGAAGGCAAGTTTGGCGATGCGGATATTCAAGATCTCCTACCATTGTAACTGACTCTATGTAACCCTAACCCTATCTGGTGTCTATATAAACCGGAGGGTTGTAGTCCGTAGGCAATCAACTCCATATACAACAATCATACCATAGGCTAGCTTCTAGGGTTTAGCCTCCTTGATCTCGTGGTAGATCTACTGTTGTACTACCTATATCATCAATATTAATCAAGTAGGACGTAGGGTTTTACCTCCATCAAGAGGGCCCGAACCTGGGTAAAACATCGTGTTCCCTGCCTCCTGTTACCATTCGGCCTAGACGCACAGTTCGGGACCCCCTACCCGAGATCCGCCGGTTTTGACACCGACAACGCCCCAAGGCCAAGAAGCTCAAGTTTTATTCTGCACCATGTCCGGGCATCCCTTTGCCGCCACCAACACCCATTCCTACCTTGCAAGCAGTTGGTGCGGCTCTTGGCATCGCACCGGAAGAACTGACCATGGAGAAGCTTACGGCTCCTCCTACATCTGACCCCAAACAAGATAGTTCCAATGATAAGTGAATCTTATGCAGCTTTGGAGTGTTGGATAAGTTGGGTCTTCTGTCTTTTGGTTTTATTGTCACTCTGTAGGTCTGAACCTCTGAAATTTTATGCTCGTGATGTGTGTGGCTCTGCTGAGAGTTGTACTATGCTGTTAAGCAGCCCATTTGGTTACTATCTTTTAATTTCAGTTATCTATGGGGACTACAATGTTTCGTAATTTTAATGTACTATGTAGGAATGTGCGTGGTTTGAATTCACCGGCTAGGCAGCGTGATGTTACAGCTAAGATTGAAGAGAGCCACTGCTCCATCCTCTGCCTACAGGAGACAAAATGTGAAAACTTTGACATCCAAATGATTAGGTCTTTTTGCCCTAAACGCTTTGATCAATTTTCCTTTTCTCCCTCGGTGGGAGCTTCCGGTGGCATTCTGATCATTTGGAACTCCTCTGTTTTTCAAGGCCAGTTAGTGGAAATTCAGAGTTTTAGTGTGGTTGTTTCATTTAAGTCCATTCTGAACATTGGACGTTGGTCTCAGTATATGGGCCTGGCGAGGGGCAACCTAGAGATGATTTTGTTACGTGGTTGTACCGTCTATCCATCCCTCCCGACGAAAATTGGATGCTCATAGGAGATTTCAATTTTATTCGTTCCTTGGACAACAGAAATCAACCAGGAGGGGATACAAATGATATCTTCATTTTTAATGAGGTGATCGGACATCTTGGTCTTCTGGAATTGCCGATTAAGGGGAGGAGTTTCACCTGGTCAAATATGCAGCAAATACCCCTTGTTGAACAGCTAGATTGGTTCTTTACCATCTCGGATTGGATTTCTCATTATCCTAACACTATGGTTTTTCCTATAGCCAAAACTGCTTCGGATCATGTGCCTTGTGTGGTGTCCATTGACACTAAGATTCCTAAATCTAAGGTCTTTTGATTTGAAAACTTCTGGGTGGATATGCCAGGCTTTATGGATTGTGTTCGTAAATCTTGGGAGGCTCCGCTTTTCATTGATCTGTATGCTTCGGCTGTGTTAACTAGAAAATTCAAACGGCTCAGATATGATTTGAAAGCTTGGAGTAAAAAACTCTCTTACCTCAAGCAACTAACGTTGGACTGCAGTAAGGTTATCATCTTTTTTGATCAGTTGGAGGAGGTCAGGCTGCTAGTAAGGGTGGAGTTTAACTTCAGGAAAATAGTCAAGCTGCACTATGAGCGTCTGCTGAAATTACATTATATCTATTGGAAGCAGAGGTGCACACTCAGATACATTAAGGTGGGCGAGGAGAACTCCAAGTTCTTCCACGCCATGGCGTCTGAACGCATGTAGAGGAACTCCATAACTAGTTTGAAAACCACGGGAATGGCTGATGCGGTATCTGACCATGATCAAATGGCGGGAATTCTATGGACCTCTTTCAAAAATAGAATGGGCCAGGCCCAGGGCATCTCAATGGGCTTGGACCTGACAAACCTCATCCGGCCCATCCTCGGTCTGGAAGAATTGTCTCTGCCTTTCTCCGATGATGAAATTATGAAGGTTCTGAAGGAGATGCCACCTGATAGGGCACATGGTCCAGATGGTTTCAACAGCCTGTTTGTTAAGCGTTGTTGGCCGATAATAGAGCAGGATTTTCGGCGACTCATCCAGGATTTTTATACAGGGAAACTGTCTCTTGAGAATATCAATGGCTCTCTCATTACTCTCATACCCAAGATGCTTTCTCCCGAGGGACCAGATGATTTTCGGCCTATTTCTTTGACTAACACTTGTCTGAAGTTTCTTACCAAACTCTTAGCCAACAGGTTGCAAAAAGTGATTCTCAGGTGTATCCATAAAAATCAATATGGGTTCTTGAAGAGTAGATCAATTCAGGATTGTTTAGCTTGGGCCTTTGAATATATTCACCAATGTAAACAATCAAAGAGACCCATTATAATTCTGAAATTGGATTTTGCAAAGGCATTTGACACTGTGGAACATGAGGTTATTTTGCAAATGCTCAAACACAAGGGGTTTGATGATAAATGGATTGGCTGGGTAAAGGACATCCTCTCTATAGGATCTTCTTCTGTTTTGCTCAATGGCATACCTGGTAAACAGTTTAAGTGCAAGTGTGGTGTCAGACAGGGTGACCCTCTGTCACCCTTACTGTTTGTAATTGCTGCTGACCTACTGCAGACAGTGATTAACCAGATGTTCTCCCATGGAACCTTAACCCTCCCAATCCCTTCCCATGACCAGGATTTCCCTATAATCCAATATGCTGATGACACTATCATTTTTTGTCTGCCAGAGATGTGGAGCTGGTTGCTCTAAAAAATATGTTGCTCACCTTTCAACAATCCACTAGGCTAAAAGTCAATTTTGCAAAGTCTTCCATGATCCCTTTAAATATTGATGAGGTGGAAGCTGCCAGGTTAGCTGCTCTGCTTGGATGCAAAATTGGACAACTCCCATTTACTTATCTAGGTTTGCCACTTGGCACCACCAGGCCCAGAATTGTGGATTTTATGTCATTAGTTGATGCCTTGGAAAGAAGATCGACAGCTAGTTCCTCCATGTTAAATCAAGGCTCCAGATTGCAGTTGTTAACTTCTGTTTTAACATCTATGCCAATATATTTCCTCTGTAGTCTACAACTACCACCTGGTATAATTAAGCAACTGGACAGGATTTTTAGACAGTGCTTGTGGAGAGGAAACAGTGATGCACCAAAGCAATCTTTGGCTGCCTGGGATCTGGTTTGCAGTCCAAAGGAAAAAGGAGGACTTGGGGTGATTAATTTGCATATACAAAATAAGGGTCTCCTTCTCAAGCACCTCCATAAATTCTTCATTAAGGCTGATATACCATGGGTAACATTGATCTGGAATAGCTATTATGCGGATGGTATCCCACATGCTACAGCCCCAGTTGGTTCCTTCTGGTGGAGAGATATCCTCAAGCTTTCTGATGCTTATACTGCTATCTCCTCAGTACATATCAACATGGGCGACTCTGCCCTTTTTTGGCCTGATGCTTGGCTAATTGGTGGTTCTTCCAGACCTCTATGTTGGAGATTACCTAGGCTTTTCTCCTTTGTTATTAATGACAAGCTCTCTGTGCATGAATTCCTCATTTCTCAGGATTTATATTCAATGTTCTTCTTGCCTCTGTCACATGAGGCTGCTTTGGAGTTGCATGTTCTGGAAGCCTGGATCCTTAACTTACACAGGGGCATTACATTCCCAGATGTTTGGATATGGCCTGGAAAATCTGGTGGCTATACTGCCAAGAGCTTTTACACTCTCATTTGCCAACTATATTGCCATGCAGGTGGTTGTGGAATAGCAAGTGCACCATGAAGATCAAAGTCTTTGGTTGGTTGTTGTTCTTTGATAGACTCAACACCAAGGACTTGCTAATCCGTAGGCATTGGAGATCTCCTTTGGATGATAATCTCTGTGTTATTTGTAATGAGTTTGTCTATGAGGATAGGTTGCACCTGTTCTTCAATTGTAATTTCAGTCGCAGAGTGTGGAATTATCTTTCCATTGATTGGACTAGGGGCTCGGAGATGCAGCAATGTATTCAGCATGCAAGATTCAGATTTAAGCATCATTTCTTCTTTGAAGTTATGCTTACTGCATCTTGGAACATATGGATCCTCAGGAATGGAAGGACTTTCAGAGGAGAAAATGCAACCTTTGCTGCTTGGAAATGTAATTTTGTACATGACCTAACTCTTCTAGCTCATAGAATGAGAGTAGATAGTAGAGCCAAGTTGTTTGCTTGGATTAACTCTTTGACTTAATTACAGGTAGGTAGGTAGGTTCTGCTTTTCTCCCTTTTAGCTCTTGTAATTTTCCTCTGCTTGTACAGATAATATTTTGTTCTTCATAATAAAGGGTTGTGGAGCTTTGCTCCACAGTAAATATTCAAAAAAGTGTCGAGGGAGAGTTCCATCAGCACGACGGCGTGGTGACGGTGATGGTGAATTGACCCGCGCAGGGCTTCGCCTAAGCACTACGTGAAAATGACCGGAGGTGTAAACTATGGAGGGGGGAGCCGCACATGGCTAACAATGTTTGTTGTGTGTTCTAGGCGCCCCCTCCCCACATATATATAGGTGGGAGGGGGAGGGGGACAGCCATGGGGTGCCCCAAGTAGGAGGAATCCTACTTGGGGGCCTTGTCCAATTTGGCCCCCCTTACCATATTTTCCGGAGAGGGAAGGAAAGGGGAGAGAGGGGAAGGAAGGGGGAGGCCGAATTGCCTCCCCTTCCTTCTCTCTTCCGCTTTTCCTTCCCCCTTCCTATTCGGCTAGCAAGGGGGGCGCAGCAGCCCTTGATGGCTGTTGTGTTTCGCCTCTTGGCCCAATAGGCCCAAACCATAGCCGGGGGTGCCTGGAACCCCTTCTGGTGACCAGATATGTACCCGGTACCCCCGGAACACTTCCGGTGTCCGAATGTCATCGTCCTATGTATGAATCTTTACCTCTCAACCATTTCGAGACTCCTCTTCATGTCCGTGATCTCATCCTGGACCCCGAACAACATTCAGTAACCAAATCACATAACTCAAATAATACAAAATCGTCATCAAACGTTAACCATGCGGAACCTACGGGTTCGAGAACTATGTAGACATGACCGAGACACCTCTCCGGACAATAAAAAATAGTGGAACCTGGATGCTCATATCGGCTCCCACATATTCCACGAAGATCTTTATCGGTCGTACCGTAATGACAACATACAATATTCCCTTTATCATCGGTATGTTACTTGCCCGAGATTCGATCGTTGATATCTCCATACCTAGTTCAATCTCGTTACTGGAAAGTTTCTTTACTCGTTCTATAATGCATCATCCCGTAACTAACTCATTAGTCACCTTGCTTGCAAGGCTTATTATGATGTGCATTACAAGAGGGCCCAGAGATACCTCTCCGATACTCAGAGTGACAAATCCTAATATCGATCTATGCCAACCCAACAAACACCTTCAGAGATACCTATGGAGCATCTTTGTAATCACCCAGTTACGTTGTGACATTTGAAAGCACACAAGGTATTCCTCCGGTATCCGGGAGTTGCATAATCTCATAGTCAAACGAATATGTATATGTCATGAATAAAGCAATAGCAATAAAACTTAACGATCATTATGATAAGCTAACGGATGGGTCTTGTCCATCACATCATTCTCCTAATGATGTGATCTCGTTCATCAAATGACAACACATGTCTATGGCTAGGAAACTTAACCATCTTTGATTAACGAGCTAGTCTAGTAGAGGCTTACTAGGGACACTGTGTTTTGTCTATGTATCCACACATGTATCAAGTTTCCAGTTAATATAATTCTAGCATGAATAATAAACAGTTATCATGATATAAGGAAATAAAAATAACAACTTTATTATTTCGTCTAGGGCATATTTCCTTCAGTCTCCCACTTGCACTAGAGTCAATAATCTAGATTACACTGTAATGATTCCAACACCCATGGAGTCTTGGCGTTGATCATGTTTTGCTCATGGAAGAGGCTTTGTCAACAGGTCTGCCACATTCAGACCCGTATGTATTTTGCAAATCTCTATGTGTCCCTCCTTGACTTGATCACAGATGGAGTTGAAGCGACTCTTGATGTGTTTGGTTCTTTTGTGAAATATGGATTCCTTCGCCAAGGCAATAGCTCCAGTATTGTCACAAAAGATTTTCATTGGACTCGATGCACTAGGTATTACACCTAGATAGGATATGAACTCCTTCATTCGCTACTTTCGAAGCAGCTATGTACTCCGCTTCACACGTAGATCCCGCCATGATGCTCTACTTGGAGCTGCACCAACTAACAACTCCACCATTCAATATAATACGCATCCGGCTTGTGACTTAGAGTCATTCGGATCAGTGTCAAAGCTAGCATCAACGTAACCATTTACAACAAGCTCTTTGTCACGTCCATAAATGAGAAACATATCCTTAGTCCTTTTCAGGTACTTCAGGATGTTCTTGACCACTGTCTAGTGATCCACTCCTGGATTACTTTGGTACCTCCCTGCTAAACTCATAGCAAGGCACACATCAGGTCTGGTACACAAAATTGCATACATGCTAGAACCTATGGCTGAGGCATAGGGAATGACTTCCATTTTCTCTCTATCTTCTGCAGTGGTCGGGCATTGAGTCTGACTCAACTTCACACCTTGTAACGCAGGCAAGAAACCCTTTCTTTGACTGATCCATTTTGAACTTCTTCAAAACTTTATCAAGGTATGTGCTTTGTGAAAGTCCAATTAAGCGTCTTGATCTATCTCTCCGATACTTTATCAAGGTATGTGCTTTATGAACTATATCAAGGTATGTGCTTGCAAGGCTTATTATGATGTGCATTACCGAGAGGGCCTAGAGATACCTCTTCGATACTCAGAGTGAAAAATCCTAATCTCGATCTATGCCAAACCAACAAACACCTTCGGAGATACCTGTAGTGCATCTTTATAATCACCCAGTTATGTTGTGACGGTTGATAGCACACAAGGTATTCCTCCGGTATCCGGGAGTTGCATAATCTCATAGTCAAAGGAATATGAATAAGTCATGAAGAAAGCAATAGCAATAAAACGTAACGATCATTATGCTAAGCTAACAGATGGGTCTTGTCCATCACATCGTTCTCCTAATGATGTGATCTCGTTCATCAAATGGAAACACATCTCTATGTCTAGAAAACTTAACCATCTTTGATTAATGAGCTAGTCTAGTAGAGGCTTACTAGCTAGGGACACTGTGTTTTGTCTATGTATCCACACATGTATCAAGTTTCCGATTAATATAATTCTAGCATGAATGATAAACATTTATCATGATATAATGAAATATAAAT
This sequence comes from Triticum dicoccoides, assembly GCF_002162155.2. Lineage (NCBI taxonomy): Eukaryota > Viridiplantae > Streptophyta > Magnoliopsida > Poales > Poaceae > Triticum > Triticum dicoccoides. The sequence continues at coordinate 446,099,011 of NC_041384.1, forward strand.
AACAACTTATTATTGCCTCTAGGGCATATTTCCTTCACTATCTCTGCTATAGCCTTTTCCGGTCCAGAATTCCAGCTGCCGACAATCTCCCTCTTCATGTGAAACTTGCAAAATAAGAGAAGAAATGCATAAGAATAGTATTATAAAGTGAAATAATGACCCAAAACATAATAAATAGCAGTAGGAAAACATGATGCAAAATGCATGTATCAACTGCCCCAAGCATAGACCTCGCTTGTCCTAAAGCGAAAGCCGAAATCGATAATCATTACCAGATGTTTAGAGAGAGAGAGAGAGGTGCCGATAAAACAAAATACGGACATGAAAGCATCATGATCATTATCATAGCAGCAATATATCATCATAAGCTTCTCATGCTAAAGTAAAAATTCATCCACATGCTAAAGTACGAACCATAAACTTTATTGGAAACAAACACACTGTGATCTAATCATTGAAACAATCACAATCCATCATATTTCCAGAAAGATTTTGTAAGAGATTTGTTTAGCAAGTTCACATACTCAACTATCATTTAGTCTTCTATGGTTGCTGACACTCACGACATATTTATAGAGCAAAATTTTCAGTCAAAGACATAGGAAGATGGGGGTTTATAGTTTTCACCGCCCAACTTATTTATATTGAGATAATGTCAACAATAATAAATCATGATCACGAACATTCAACTGGATATATATGCTTGGTTCCCCACCACATGATGCTTGCCAACTAGGGAATAAATAGAGTGGAATGGGGGTGAACATTATTGACTCTTGCATAAAACTAAATATAGAAAAGTAAAAGATAGGCCCTTCGTAGAGGGAAGTAAAGGTTTTCATGTGCTTTTTACTTTTGGATGTGCAAGCTCTTAATGGAAAGGAACGTAACTTTATATTGCCCCTTGTGATAGTGACCTTTATTATGTAGTCCATTGATTTTATTTCTTCTCCATCACAAGTTCGTACAAAGCTTATTTTCCCTTCCAATAAAAGATCATACATATTTAGGAGAATTTTTATTGCTTTATGCACCGATGACAACTTACTTAAAGGATCTTATTCAATTCGTAGGTGCATAAGGTGGACTCTCATGGCAAGAGACTAGGTTTAAGGGTTTTGGATGCACAAGTAGTATCTCTACTTACTGCGAATTTTGTCTAGCAAAAGATCCTAAGGAAGCACCACATGTTAGGGCAGGATCCATGACAATATAAGTTCTATGTGAATATAAGCAAACCTAACTCATTACGTTGTCTTCCTTATCCAACATGAACTATTTGATATAGAATATTTAATGGGGGCTCACAACCATAAAAGATGTCCAAGATAGTATATTTATATGTCAGACATCTTTTCCTTTATTACTTTTTCATGAATTGCATCAATGGCCAATACTATATTTGTTAACTTCCAACAAATTTTATCAACTATACTTCTTTTATGTGAAGTCATTACTCCCCATGGGATTAGCATATGATCTTTTCATTATTATTTTGTTTCATTGCGAAGATTGAAACAAGAAAGTAAAGCAAAACTCAAACTACTCTTTATTATATAACCCTCACACTCGATTACATAGATAGATAGATCATGAAACAAACACTCAAAACTAGATCATACTAAAACTTTATTCTTCTAAATCACAAAATAACTAAGGATCAAACTAAGATAGATAATGATGGTAAAAAGCGATGGTGATACGATACCGGGGCACCTCCCTCAAGCTTGGAACAAGCCAAAGGTGGTGCCCATACCCGTGTACTCAAGTGTCTTCTTCGGAGATGATGGTGATGAGGTGGTAGGTTTTTCCTTCAGTTTCAATAACTACTCCAAATAACTAGAAATCCTTCGAAGAGAACGACTTTGTTCCTCCAATAAAATAACCACGTGAGTGGGTGACGTATTTTGAGCGCAAATCATCTCAAAAACCTTTAGTATGCTAATTTCAGATGGAGAAAGATTAGGATGGAGGGTTTGTAACATGTCTCCCTTTTTATAGCCTCCTCTAGGAACATGGATTGGTTTCCTTCTTCATGGATCTGGCTTCCCATGTCTTCCTTAGCTACCTCCTTCTCGACGGTGTCACCCTCTTAGGACGACCACTCGTAATACACCTCGTTGAAAGGATGTTTGCCTGGTGAAGGTTTCACGATATGCTGCTTGGTACGGAGTCTTCGAGGAGCCATGGCGATCTAGATCTATCAGAAAAACAGCCCGAAGCAAGAACAAGGAAGAAACTTGCGATATAGTGGTCAAACACAACGAGTATATACAATGAATATTTTTGTGCAGGACAAGTAATATGGAAGAAAACAGAGTCGAGAAAGTCCACGGGGGAGTCACA
>NC_041384.1:446101781-446152595 GCF_002162155.2 Triticum dicoccoides
ACTTTCCTGGATTTTTATTATTTTCCTAATTTTTATATATTCTCAAATAAACAAAAAGTACTTTTTATATAACTTTTGGAGTCGGTTTACTTAATGTACCATGTACCTACTCCTTTTTAGGGTTCTGGAGTGTTCCGGAAGGTCTCTTTTATGTGCTCCTCTAGCGTCATTGTTTGAATAATATTAGTCTCAATATTAACGGGCGTACTTGAGATATAATGTTTAATTCTTTGCCCATTAATGATTAGTGCCTTCGGCATCGTTGATCTTGAAAGCTCCGGAGCGACAACCTTCTTCAACATATATGGTCCATCCCATTTAGAGAGAAGTTTTCCTACAAAGAATCTCAAATGAGAGTTGTACAATAGAACTTGATCACCTACTTTAAATTCCTGTTTTTGGAATCTTTTGGCATGCTATCTTTTATGTTTTCTTTAAACAACTTGGCATTCTCATAAGCGCGTGTCCTCCATTCATCTAAAGAGCTAATATCAAATAACCTCTTTTCACTGTCAAGTTTGAAGTCATAATTAAGTTCTTTAATTGCCCAATAAGCCTTATGTTCTAACTCAAGAGGTAAATGTCATGCTTTTCCATAAACCATTTTATATGGGGACATACCCATAGGGGTTTTATAAGCAATTCTATAAGCCCGTAATGCATCATCAAGTTTCTTAGGCCAATTCTTTTTGGATCTATTAACAGTCTTTTGCAAAATTAACTTTATTTCTCTATTACTCAGTTCAACTTGACCACTAGACTGAGTAAGATAAGGTGACGCAATTATGTGGTTTATGTCATATTTAGCTAGGAGTTTACAGAATGAATCATGAATAAAATGTGAACCACCATCAGGCATTAAATATCTAGGGACCCCAAACCTCAGGAAAAGAACTTCTTTAAGCATTTTAATAGAAGTGTTTTGATCAACACTACTAGCTGGAATAGCTTCTACCCACTTAGTAACGTAATCAACAGCAACTAGAATATGAGTATTGCTGAGGGAGTCCGGGATTAGGGGTCTCCGGACAGCCGAATTATATCCTTTGGCCGGACTGTTGGACTATGAAGATACAAGATTCAAGACTTCGTCTCGTGTCCGGATGGGACTCTACTTGGCGTGGAAGGCAAGCTAGGCAGTACGGATATGGATATCTCCTCCTTTGTAACCGACCTTGTGTAACCCTAGCCCCCTCCGGTGTCTATATAAACCAGAGGGTTTTAGTCCGTAGGACACAATAACATACAATCATACCATAGGATAGCTTTTAGGGTTTAGCCTCTCCGATCTCATGGTAGATCTACTCTTGTACTACCCATATCATCAATATTAATCAAGCAGGACGTAGGGTTTTACCTCCATCAAGAGGGCCCGAACCTGGGTAAAACATCATGTCCCCTGCCTCCTATTACCATCCGCCTTAGACGCACAGTTCGGGACCCCCTACCCGAGATCTGCCGGTTTTGACACCGACATTGGTGCTTTCATTGAGAGTTCCTCTATGTCGTCGCCGTTAGGCTTGATGGCTCCTTCAATCATCGTTAGAATGCAGTCAGGGTGAGACTTTTCTTCCCGGACAGATTTTTGTATTCGGCGGCTTCGCACTGCGGGCCAACTCGCTTGGCCATCTGGAGCAGATCAGAAGTTACGCCCCTGGCCACCAGGTCAGGTTTGGAAGCTTAAACTACATGGCCGATATCCGCGGAGACTTGATCTTCGACGGATTCGAGCCTCTGCCTTGTGCGTCGTGCGGTCACGATGAGTACGATTTAGCTCTACCATCAGACAGTGTTTAGAAGATCGCACCGGCAGCCGCTCCAACCCTCAATTCGGAGCCAGTTGCGCCGTCCATGGACGGGTGGATGGACCCCGTCATGGAGGCCTTACCCTCAGCGGCGATCGAGCCGAATATCGACCTTACCCTTCACGAGAGCCGTGTTGCCAAACTGCCGGATCCTTCCCCGGCCACGGACTCCGAACCGCATGCGCCCGTGCCTATCAAATCCGACTGGGCGCCAATCATGGAGTTCACCTCCGCGGATATCTTTCAGCACTCGCCCTTCGGCGACGTACTGAATTTATTAAAGTCTCTCTCCTTGTCAGGAGAGTCCTAGCCGAACTATGTCCGGCAGGATTGGGATGCGGATGACAAAGAAATTCGCCGCCCACCCACCACCCACTTAGTAGCCACTGTCGATGACTTAACCGACATGCTCGACTTCAACTCCAAAGACATCGACGGTATGGACGACGATGCAGGAGGCGAACAGGAACCACTGCCCATAGGGCACTGGACGCCCACTTCATCACATGACGTATACATGGTGGACACATCAAAAGAAGACGACGACGAGGAACGGAAGGACGCAACAGAGGGTTGTCCCCTCGAGAAGTAGTCAAAGTGGTGGCGTAAGTGCCTCCCCAAATCCTGCCTCGGCAGAAACAACGATCATATAGACCCAGCCTTAGAGCAGGGTGAACAATCACCGGACCACGGCAACACGGAGAATCAAACCAAACAACCCGACTCTGTCAAAGATAATAGTCCGGACGACATCACACCGGACGGACACCCGAAGCAACAGAATGCCCGTCAAAGGCTTTTTGCCACCGCGATGAGTCTAAAAAAGCAGAAGCAAAGGCTCAAGGCTGCGCAAGACACACTCAGAATCAGATGGAGTAAAGTACTCAACACAGCAGCGAAGTACGGCGGTAATCGCCCCACCAAGAGCTACCCAAAGCAGAAGTTGCTACCTGAATTCGATGGGGAGGCCTTAGATCCCCCGCAACCAAAAATTAAAATGGTCATCTGGCCGGATAGACAACCTCACGGCCAACATAGAGTGGCAAACAACGCCGCACACAAGCCAATACGCGATCCACGCGAGGGCTCGCATCAAAAGGACGGCGCAACCAGATCCATCTATGGACCACACAAGCACGCTCCAGCATACAATGCAACACAACAAACATCCGAACATCACGGTACACCGAGATACAGGGGTGCCGCACACCCCCTATGTTTCACCGACGAGGTGCTGGACCATGAATTTCCAAAGGGATTCAAACCCGTAAACATAGAGGCATACGACAGAACAACAGACCCTGGGGTTTGGATTGAGGACTATATCCTCCATATCCATATGGCTCGAGGAGATGATCTCCATGCCATCAAGTACTTACCCCTCCAGCTCAAAGGGCCAGCTCGGCACTAGCTCAAAGACGCTTTTCGGGCAAATTTTCAAGGGACTTATGTCCGACCTCTGGATGTGGACGATTTAAGTCATATAACCCAATAGCCCAGAGAGTCAGCTCGAAAGCTTTGGAATAGGTTTCTTACTAAAAAGAACCAAATAGTCGACTGTCCGGACGCCGAAGCCTTGCTAGCTTTTAAACACAGCGTTCGAGACGAATGGCTTGCCAGACACCTCGGCCAAGAAAAGCCGAGAACAATGGCAGCATTAACAAGCCTCATGACCCGCTTTTGCGCGGGCGAGGACAGCCGGCTAGGCCGATGCAGCACCAGCGACCCAAGTACATCGGAAGTTAGAGATGGAAACGGGAAATCACGACGCAACAACAATAATATGCGCCGGAATAAAGAAGACAGCCCGAAGAGCACGGCGGTAAACACCGTATTCAAAAGCTCTCGCCCAGGTCAGCAAAAGCCGCCCTCTAAAGGCGCCAGAGATGAACTGTCCAGCCTAAACAAAATTCTGGACCAAATATGTCAGATCCATATCACCCCCGATAAACCTGCAAATCATACCCACAGAGAATGTTGGGTCTTCAAGCAGTCCGGCAAGCTCAACGCCGTACACAAGGGGAGGATACACCAAGCGAAGACGAGGATGAGCCTCTCAAGCAAGACACTGGGGAACAAAAGAAATTTCCACCAGAAGTCAAAATAGTACACGTGTTACACGTGATCAAGGGGAGAAACAAAGCGGCACTCCCAGAGAAATATGCCCAAGGGCCTATCACCGCGGAGTCCTGCCACTGGCCATCCCAACCAATCACTTTCAACCATCGGGATTACTCAGCAAGTATCCGGCGTGCAGGATGGGCTGCCTTGGTATAAGATCCAATAATTGACGGATACCACTTCACACGAGTCCTGATGGACGGTGGCAGCAGTCTAAACCTGATATATCAGGATACAATCTGCAAAATGGGGATAGACCCAACAAAAATTTGCCATAGCAATACTACCTTTAAAGTAGTAACGCCTGGCCCAGGGGCTCATTGCACGGGATCCCTGCTACTAGAGGTTATATTCGGCTTCCCCGATAACTTCCGTAGCAAAAATTTAACCTTCCACATTGCTCCGTTCCAAAGTGGCTATCAAGCACTACTTGGACGCGAAGCTTTCGCTCGCTTTAATGCAATACTGCATTACGCTTCCCTCACGCTTAAGATGCCCGGTCCACGTGGCATCGTTACAGTAAATGGAAATATTGAGCGATCCCTGCGCGCTGAAGAAAGTGCGGCTGCCTTGGTAGCCGCACACTAAAACGGCCTCACCAGCTAAAGCATTCGATAGGTCGTCAAGACTACGTACACGGTTAGACGAGTCCGACGCAGCTATATGTAATTCATAAAGGTTTGATGGCCACACCCCTATTACAAATACAAGGGGCTCAACACGCGCAGACAAGTGGCAATTTTTACTCATCTTGAATTGTACACGGTTTCTTTAATATAACCTACCTTTTTGCACGACAAATTTTCACCTAAGTTCCTCTCTTTTACAGATGACCATCATGCTACAGCCGTCCAGGATATGGCACAACGGAGACACAGGCGCAGACGTGCAGCAGGGACCCGTTCTAAGGATTTTTAGATTAAGACCCTGCGTAAACCTTTCTTACTGTCTCTTGTTGATACACATCCCTCGGATTCTCAGTACTATTGAGAAGGATGCTGACGTCTTGGCATGTGGCCACGTCAGAATAATGCACGTACCTGGACACCAGGGGCTTCTTACAAAGGGCACTGTTTAGGCCCGGTTTATACCATAAAAGACCGAATACCTTAGGGAGTGTTCGGCGTCGCGAGTTTGGCCTTATATGCATCAGCTCCGAATCATGTCTTTGGTCAAATGTTGGGTTTGCCCGGCTCCTGTGTTTTGCTGCCTTACGTTCCGCTCTATCGGCTAAGGCGGCACCAGGGGAACTACTGCGATTGTGCCCCGGTTCATCCGGACGAGCACCTCAGTAGAGAAAGCCGAAAACTGACTGTCATGATATAGCGTGAGACTGGTCAACCACTCAATGACCCATCGGAATGTTAGAATTCCTCCGCCTTAACGAAGGGCCATTTCTCGGCCAGGCATGTACGCACCCCGAATTCGGGAGAGTGCGGAGCCACCAGGGGCTATATAGTAGCCCCACCGTCAAACTCCTATGGCTAAGTGAAAGTGTTAAAGCATTATAGTCTGGTTGCCTCATTCGCTGCGCTATCACCTCCTTATTAGGATCAAGACGTTGGATTATGTGTGAACACGCGTCTTCTGCGAACACCCCCGCATTATATGCGTGGGGGCTGAGCCGACGAGTGCAATCTTTCAGGTTATATACATATATACACAAACAGCCGCACAGAAGGCATCATATTACTTTTAGGAAAAAGTATAAATACAACCTTAATAAATTTGATAAACATTGTTTTTACAATGGGAATACATGTCACTCAAACATAATATTCTTCGAGCACTGGGCCTCTATCAAACGAGCACCCTCAAGAACTTCTTCAAAATAGTGCTCGGCAGCCACTCGGCCTATGGCCGAACCCTGCGCCGTAACAGTGGTAGCATCCATCTCCGCCCAGTATGCTTTGACACGGGCAAGGGCCATCCGCGAGCCTTCTATGCATGCCGACCTCTTCATCGCATTGATGCGCGACACCGCACCAAGGAACTGCTGCACTAAGCTGAAATAGCTGTCCGGCTTCGGCTTTTCTGGCCATAGATGATCTATGACGTACCTCATGGCGAGTCCGGACAATCTATTGAGTTCGGCCCATTCGGCAAGTTGATCAGTTAGTGGAAGAGGACGCTCTGGAACGTTAAACTGCGCCCAGAATAGCTTGTCCACTTCACGATCTGTTTGATCTCGGAAGTATTCGGCCGCATCGACAGCACTCGCCGTCAAATCCAGATATGCGTCTGCCAAACTCCATAGCCGATCCAGAGGGGCATACCACGGATCTCTGAACTTCCTCCGCAGCAAAAAGGGCTTCCCAGCCACAATATCACTAGCTTCACGCAGCTCTTCCTTCTTTGCCCTCATGCCAGAGCGGGTGTCTTTGGCCGCCATCGTGGCCTTTTCGAGGTCCGTCGCCTTTGCTCGGTTTTCTTCTTCAAGGAACCGGCAACGGTCAGCAGTGTCTTTTAACTTTACAGCCATCTTGGCCATCTTTTCTTTGCTCTCGCAATGCGCGGCCTTCTCGGCTCTTAACTCTTCGGCCGCCTTTAAAGCGGCCGCATTACTAATCTTTGTTTGTTCGTTGGCTCGGGCAAGTTCTGCCCGAAGGGTCTCCACGGCGGCAGCTCCATCTACAGTCACAAGATATTAAAGATACTGGCATCACGCTGCTCTTACTATGTGACATTGACCGGAAAAACATTACTTACCCTGTGCATCGTCAAGCCTCTTGTTAACAAGCTCGATGTCGGCATCTGCCGCAACCAGTTGCCACTTTAGTTCGGCAAACTCATTAGTCCGGCCAGCCACCGGAGCTTCCATCACCTGCACATAAAGCGGTATGGTTATTACCTGGGACTACGATCCTCTATTTTTCGCCATTCTCGGCGACAACTAGAGTCTCAGGGGCTACTATCTACACAGGGCACACCTAAAAATGTGCGGTACCATCACAAATGTACATCATTTTACGTACCTCAAAGCCCGTCAGTAGACTCATAAAGGCTTCATGCAACCCACTTTCGGTGGATGAAATCCTTTCCATCACCGTACCCATCAATGTACGGTGTTCTTCCGAGATGGTCGCCCACCTTAGCAGATCCCTCAGTGCGTCCGAACGCATACCAGACGGCGCCGGACTCTTTTGTTTGATCTCTTCAAGAGCCGGATGCTGGGGACTTCAGGTGACTATAGGATTATCTTCTGGCCTCACCGGATCCGGAGAGGCCCTCCGTGACGACACTTCAAGGTCGCCCGCTTCTTGAGCGGGGGAGTCCGGGGGAGGCGTTTCGCTCTCCATCATCTCCGGAAGAAGGTCCCCTGAAGACGAGCTCCGTTGAGAAGGGCTAAGATCCAAACTACGAGATAAACACTTTGGTTATTTTCCTCGGAAGTAAGGTAGAATATCTTTACTATTAAGTATTTTTTTACCACTTACGACTCGTTAGAGGGCTGATCTCCACACGGACTTTGTGCGGCAAAAGCACCCTCGGAGGCAGGATCCTCTGGTGGAGACTTCTTCTCCCGTTTGGAAGCCTTGGTTTCCGGATCTTCAGAGGCAGTGCTCTTCCTTCCCCGAAGCGAGAGAAGGTCAGATTCTTCCCCTTGGTTATCCTCCTTCACGGAGGCACTCATTCCCTCGGTTGGAATTGGTAGCGATGGGGCCCGCTTTCGACCTCATTATTCCCCCCTTTATGTTCCTTTGAGGGCTCCAGGCAAGGTGCTAGCTTGAGCATCTTTTCTAGTACCGGATTCTCCAAACCCTCAGGAAGGAGGGCCGAACACTGAATCATCTTTGCCTTTGTTAGCTAGTCCTGGTCAAAGAGCGATTTCTCAGAATGACGTCATGGTAAATGAAAAGATGGTGTGTTCGGCTAGAGGATTACTTACTTGGTCGGCGGTACGGTTGCTGCTCAGACCCACGTCCTCGGTAGTATTCGGACACTCTATTTTGGGTCCAAAGAATGATTTGTACATCTCCTCGTGCGTCAGACGGAAGAAATTCTGAATAGTGCGCGGCTTTTCTGGGTTGAACTCCCACATGCGGAGGGGCCGGCGTTTGAAAGGCTGGACTCGATGAACCAGCATGACTTGCGCCACCATAACCAGACTGAAATCTCCATCGAAGAAATCTTGAATGCGGCTTTGCAGTATGGGCACGTCCTTGGCTGGACCCCAGCTCAGCCCTCTGCTAATCCATGCCATCAGTTGTGGTGGAGGGCCCGAGCGGAAAGTAGGGGCGGCCACCCACTTGGCACTTCTCGGAGCTGTGATGTAAAACCACTCCCGCTGCCATAATCCGGACACCTCTGGAAAGGAACCCTTTGGCCATGGAGCTCCAGCGATTTTACTTATTAATGCGCCTCCGCACGCTACGTGCTGCCCCTCGACCATCTTCGGCTTCACGTCAAAGGTCTTGAGCCACAGGCCAAAGTGAGGGGTAATGTGGAGGAAGGCCTCACATACGACAATAAATGCCAAGATGTGGAGAAAGGAGTCTGGGGCTAGATCGTGGAAATCTAGCCCATAATAGAACATCAAACCCCTAACAAAGTGATCCAGGGTGAGGCCTAGGCCTCAGAGGAAGTGGGACATGAACACAACGTTCTTGTTGGGTTTGGGAGTAGGGACGACCTGCCCTCGGGCAGGCAGCCAATGCGAAACCTCGGCGGTCAGGTATCTGGCCTCCCTCAACTTCTTGATATCCTCTTTCGTAATGGAGGAGGGCATCCACCGGCCTTGAAGGCTAGATCCGGACATGATTGAGGGTCCGAAGCACCTGACCTGGGCTTTGGGAGTTAGAACTCGAGGCGGGGGAAGGATTCGATTGAGCACGGGAGGGAAAAAGTAAAAGCCTTGTCCCTTTATAAAGAGGGTGAATATCAAGCATCCTCCTAGTGGCCGTTTGGGACTTGCCTAAAATCTAGAAGTCCTAGGCACGGTTGGGTTACCCACGACCGTATTGATGAGAATCCCGTAATTAGGGGAACACGATCTCTGCTTTGACAAGACGTGTCAAGAAACCGACTCGCGTTATGTGTGGAGATGGTTGAAGAAAAGCGGTTCGAATAATCACCGAGCCATGGCTTGACGTCATGTTGCCAAAGCGTGTCAGCAGATTAAGATTTGTGGAAATATTATTCTCTCTATGGTGGTATGTGGAATTTATTTTGTAGGGTCGGACACTATCCTGGTATTCAAACTCTTTTGTGATATGTTCGGAGGAGGAACCCGCCTTGCAATGCCGAAGACAACACTGCGCGACGGACTCATCGTCATTGAAGCCTGTTCAGGGGCTACTGAGGGAGTCCGGGATTAGGGATCTCCGGACAGCCAGATTATATCCTTTGGCCGGACTGTTGGACTATGAAGATACAAGATTGAAGACTTTGTCTCGTGTCCGGATGGGACTCTACTTGGCGTGGAAGGCAAGCTAGGCAGTACGGATATGGATATCTCCTCCTTTGTAACCGACCTTGTGTAACCCTAGCCCCCTCCGGTGTCTATATAAACCGGAGGGTTTTAGTCCGTAGGACACAATAACATACAATCATACCATAGGCTAGCTTTTAGGGTTTAGCCTCTCCAATCTCGTGGTAGATCTACTCTTGTACTACCCATATCATCGATATTAATCAAACAGGACGTAGGGTTTTACCTCCATCAAGAGGGCCCGAACCTGGGTAAAACATCGTGTCCCCTGCCTCCTGTTACCATCCGCCTTAGATGCACAGTTCGGGACCCCCTACCCAAGATCCGCCGGTTTTGACACCGACAATAGCCATTAGAGGAAGGAAAAGATCCCATATAATCAAAACCCCAAAGATCAAATGGTTCAATAACAAGTGAATAATTCATAGGTATTTCTTGAGGTCTACCAATATTACAAATTATTTAACATTCATCGCAAGAGAGGAAAAACTTACGTGCATCCTTGAAGAGAGTAGGGCGATAAAAACCAGACTGTAATACCTTATGTGTGGTTTTGTCTCCAGCATGGTGCCCTCGGTATGCCTCGGAATGACACTTCCGTAGGATTTGTTCCTGTTCATGCTCAGGTACACAACATCTAATAACACCATCTAATCCTTCATTATATAGATATGGTTCATGCCAAAAGTAATGTTTTAAATCAAAGAAGAACTTTTATTTTGTTGATATGTGTAACTAGGTGGTATATATTTAGCAACAATATAATTGGCATAGTCTGCATACCAAGGACTATTTCGAGAAGCATTTATGATAGCTAATTGCTTGTCAAGAAAACTATCATCAATAGGAAGTGGGTCATCAAGAACATTTTCCATCCTAGACAAGTTATCTGCTACAGGGTTATCACCTCCTTTTCTATTAATAATATGCAAATCAAACTCTTGTAATAGAAGAACCCATCTAATCAGACTAAGTTTAGCATCTTTCTTTTCCATAAGATATTTAATAGCAACATGATCAGTGTGAATAGTAACTTTAGAATCAACAATATAAGTCTAAACTTATCACATGCAAACACAACTGCTAAAAATTCTATCTTAGTATAGTAGCATAATTTCTTTGAGCACTGTCTGGAGTCTTACTAGCATAATGAATAACATTCAATTTCTTATCAAATCTTTGACCTAGAACAACACCAATATCATAATCACTAGCATTACACATAATTTCAATGGGTAGGTTCCAATCATGTGGTTGAACAATGGGTGCTGAAATTAAGGCTTTCTTAAGTATTTCAAAGGCTTCTACACAATCATCATAAAAAACAAATGGAATATCTATTTGTAAAAGATTGATAAGAGGCCTAGAAATTTTAGAGAAGTCTTTAATGAACCTCCTATAGAAACCATCATGACCAAGGGAACTGCTTATACCTTTGATATCTTTAGGACATGACATTTTCTCAATTGCATGAACTTTAGCTTTATGTAGCTCAATACCTCGGTCAGAAATTTTATGCCCATGTACTATACCTTCATTCACCATATGGCACTTCTCCCAATTCAAGACAAGATTAGTTTCTTTATATCTCTTCAAAACTCTATCAAGGTTGCTTAAGCAATCATCAAAAGAAGTCATGTAAATGGAAAAATCATCCATGAATACCTCAACAATATTTTTTTACAAAAGTCAGAGAATATATGAGTCATACATCTTTGAAAGGTAGCAAGTGCATTACATAAACCAAAAGGCATATGTCTATAAGCATAAGTTCCATAAGGACAAGTAAAAGTAGTTTTCTCTTGATCTTCTTTTGACACGAGTATTTGAGAAAAACCAGAATATCAATCTAAGAATAAATTTTTTGTTTGCTTAGATAATCTTTCTAACATTTGATCAATAAACGGCAAGGGGTAATGATCTTTTCTAGTACCTTTATTTAATTTCCTAAAATAAATTCGCATCCTATAACTAGATACAATTCTTTGTGGGATAAGTTCATTTTTATCATTAGAAATGATGGTTATGCCTCCTTTCTTGGGAACACAATGAACAGGACTTACCCATCTACTATCAGCTATGGGATAAATTATACCTGCCTCCAGAAGCTTTAATATTCCAGTTCTTATCACATCCTTCATTTTAGGATTCAGACGTCGTTGGCGATCAACGACTAACTTAGCATCAGGCTCCATATTAATCTTGTGCTGACATAGAGTGGGACAAGTGCCCTTAAGATCATCAAGAGTATGTCCAATAGCAGCACAATGCTTCATCAGAGTTTTAAGTAATCTCTTTTCTTCATGCTCTAAAAGGTTAGCATTGAGAATAACATGATATATCTTCTTTTCATCAAGATAAGAATATTTCAATGTATCAGGAATTTTATTTAACTCAAACACGGGATCACTCTTAGGTGGAAGATTATCTCCCAAAGTTTGAACACGCAAATTGTGTTTAAGGATAGGTGCTTGCCTAAATAATATTTCATCTATTTCTTTTCTTTCATTCATATGCATACCATTCTCACGGTCTAGGAAATATTGTTATAACGGACCAGTAGCAGGTACAACAATAGAAGCAAGACCAATAATTTCATTTACTAGACAATTTTTTCTCATGAGGTTGTCAACAAAATTTAGAGAAATTGAATTCATGAGATACATCACCAAAATTAATATTGGCCATTTCCCTAGTGCGATCAATCTTAGCATTAACTATATTAAGAAAAGGTCTATCAAATATAATGGGACAAAAATTGTCTTGTGGAGATCCAAGAACTAGAAAACCAATAGGGAATTGGATCCTACCACACAAGACTTCAACATCTCTAACAATCCCAAGAGGTGAAATAGTATCTCTATTTGCAAGCTTAATAGTAACATCAATGTCGCCTATTTCAACAGGTGCAATATCATTCATGAATTCTTGATATAAAGTAAAAGGAATATAACTTACACTATCACCCATATCACATAAATCATGATAACAATGATCTCCTATTTTAACAGAAACAACATGCATGCCAACAACAAGTTTGTTTTTTATCTATAGGATCGGGTTTAGAAATCCTAGTTGCTTCATCACTGAAATTTATGACATGTCCATAAATATTATCAATCAAAAGATCCTTAACCATTGCAATATTAGGTTTCACACTTATTTTTTCAAAGGGTCTAGGTTTTTTAATATAACTTTTATTAACCACAGTTGAAGCTTTCGCGTGTTCCTTAATCCTAACTGGGAAATGAGGTTTCTCAATATAAGAAGTAGGCAAAACTAGATCAACATTATAGATAATTGTTTCATCCTTAAATATAACAGGTTCCTCGAACATTTCTTTAGTAGGTGGATGGAATTTAAACCACTTCTCCTTAGGGAGAACAACATGAGTAGCAAATGATTCACAAAAGGAAGCTACTATCTCGGAGTCAAGTCCATATTTAGTACTAAACTTATGAAAAGCATCTGTTTCCATAAAAGATTTAACACAATTAAACTCAAGTTTTATACCCGACTCTTTACCTTTGTCGAATTCCCAATCTTTAGAGTTGCATTAATTCTTTCAAGAAGAACCCATTTGAATTCAATAGTTTTCTTCATAAAGGAACCAATAGAAGAAGTATCGAGTATGGATTGATCATTATGAGAAAGTCGAGCATAAAAGTTTTGTGTAATAATTTCTCTTGAGAGCTCATGATTGGGGCACGTGTGCATCATATATTTAAGCCTCCCCAAATCTTGAGTGATACTTTCTCCTTCACAAGGCCAAAAATTATATATATAATTCCAATTACGATGAACCAAATGCATAGGATATAAATTCTGATGAAATTCCAGTTTCAACCGGTTCCAATCCCCTGTTCTGATATCATCCAATAGCCTATACCATGTCAATGCTTTTCCCTCAAAAGATAAAGGGAATGCCTTCTTCTTAACTACACCCTCGGATAAACCTACAAGCTTAAATAATCCAAAAATTCCATCCACATAAATTAAGTGCATATCAGGATGTACTGTTCCATCTCCTGCATAAGGATTAGCTAGCAGTTTCTCTAACATACCTGAAGCAATATCATAATAAATATTTTAAGTAGGTTCGATAGGTTGAGGGGCACCTCTTATTGCTTCCGACTGAGGTGAAGATACCCCGAACAAACCCCTCAAAGGATTATTTTCCATAGTGACAAGTGACAGTAAATTTGACCACGTAATACAAATGTTTCCTTACCAAATTCCACCTACCAAAGGAGCTTCACTCCCCGGCAACGGCGCGAGAAAAGAGTCTTGATAACCCACAAGTATAGGGGATCAATCATAGTCCTTTCAATAAGTAAGAGTGTTGAACCCAACGAGGAGCATAAGGAAATGATAAGCAGTTTTCAACAAGGTATTCTCTGCAAATACTGAAAGTAGCGGTGATAGATAGTTTTGTAGCAAGATAATTCATAACACGTAACAAGTAGAAATTGTAACAAAGGTGCAGAAAGGTGTACCGATCCCTTTTATAGCAAAGTACAAGCCTTAAAGTTCTCTTGTATAAAGCAAAGTGCTCTCGAGGACACATTTGAGTTGTCGTCTACTCACGGTCATCGTGTTTAGTTGATTTGCATTTGCTACTTTGATAATTTGATATATGGGTGGACCTGTGCTTGGGTGATATTCTTACTTGAACAAGAAACCCACTTATTATTAACCACTCCCGCAAGCATCCGCAACCACGAAAGAAGAATTAAGATAAATCTAACCATATCATGAAACATATGGATAGAAATTAGCTCCTTAGGGAATAACGCATAAACTAAGGTTTAAGCTTCTGTCACTCTAGCAACCCATCATCTACTCATTACTCCACAATGCCTTCCCTTATGCCCAAATATGATGAAGTGTCATGTAGTCAACATTCACATGACACCACTAAAGAAAGAAACAACACACATATCATCAAAAAATTGAACGAATACCAACATCACATGATTACTTATAACAAGACTTCTCCCATGTCCTCAAGAACAAAAGTAACTACTCAAAAATCAAATTCATGTTCAAGATAAAAAGGGTATTGAATATGCTTGAGGATCTAAACATTTAATCTTTGACCAAATAAACCAACTAGCATCAACTTCAAAATGTAATCAACACTACTAGCAACCCACTGGTACCAATCTAAGGTTTTGGGACAAAAATTGAATACAAGAGATGAACTAGGGTTTGAGATGAGATGGTGCTGGTGAAGATGTTGATGAAGATTGGTCCTCCCACGATGAGAGGGTCATTGGTGATTTCAATGGCTTCAATTTCCCCCTCCAGAAGGGAAGTGTCCCCGACGGAATTGCCCCACCGGAGAGCAAAAGTGCTCCTGCCTAAGTTCCGCCTCGAGAAGACGGTGCTTCTTCTTGAAAGTCTTATTCTAATTTTTTTCTAGGGCAAACTGCTTCATATAGCAGAAGATGGGCATCGAAGGCCTGCTAGGGGGCCCACAAGCTCGATGGGCGTGCCCCGGGGTAGCGCGTGCCCCTGAGCTTGTCGCTCCCTGGTGGCCACCCTCCTGGTATTTCTTCCGCCAATATTTTTTATATATTCTAAAGCAATTATCCATAAATTTTCAGGTCATTTGGAGTTGTGCAGAATAGCTATCTCTATTATAGCTTTTCCGGTCTAGAATTCCAGTTGCCGGCAATCTCTCTCTTCATGTGAAACTTGCAAAATAAGAGAGAAAATGCATAAATAATGACCCAAAACATAATAAATGAGAGTAGGAAAACATGATGCAAAATGGATGTATCACGCCCCCGCTCAGGCTACTCGGGTGGTGCCACAACCCTAGCCGCCGGGTTCATCACCTCCTTCCTCCCCTCCCTCCACCACCGTCGGGGGACGCTATCAGGCTAAGCCTAGGGGCCGACAGTGGTGGGCGGGGTAACCATTTATAACCCACAAGTATAGGGGATCACAACAGTTTTCAAGGGTAGTGTCGTAGTTTTGTCACGGCAGATGTCCTAGAGAAAGGACTTAGTCGTGGAGCCATCGCGACGGGTTAGCTTGAAGGGGTTAAAGGACCGAAGGGTCATTTCTTTTTCCCCTTCGTGCCCTTCTGCTTCGTCTTCCTCGCGTCGTCTAGCTTCGGAGCTCCGCCGCCGTCGACGACCTCTGCTCCAACCTTGGCCGTTGCATCACCCTAACTGTACCAGATCATCGCGGTGACCTTCTGTTTCTTCCTCGGCTCCGGTGAGTTCTTCACCTTTTCCTCCGTAGATCCGTTCTAGGGTTTCCAAGTTCTTCAGAGTTCATCGTCTGTTTCATACTCATATGATAGATCCTAGATGAACCTGTGAACCTTTGCTCTGTGTAGCGGTAGTTCTTAGCATCCGCCTTTATTTATATGCCTCAAGACCATAGATCTACCTGTATCTCTTCCCATTGATTCGGTACTGTTCTTTTTTGAACCTTGAATATTGTCCTTCTTTTCTGAACTTGTTTCAGATCCGTCTCTGTAGAGAAATCTTGTGAAATCTATTTCTGTACACTTATCTATCTGCAATCTCAACTGTTTCAATGCTTAGACCCGGCGGTTTAACTTTATAGAAAAATTGCCAAACCGGTATATACCATTAGTCCCCTTGTTGAACCGCCTGATGCTGTTGCTTCATAAAACTCCGGTTTAGATAGAGCTGTCTCTGGTTTAACATTGTACATACCAGTGCACTTTAATCAATGCATTCTTAAACCGGAATTACCTATCTTGTAGATTTCATCATGGCCAAGCAAGTATATGAGTGCAACTGGGTTCCTTCTCGCGTCACAGAGACTCAACTAAACAGTTTAGTCCTGATCGGCGCTTTAGGCAGCAAAAACACCATCCATTGGATAGCCCCTGGCAAAGAATGCCCTCCCACACCTCAAGAAGGAGAGGTCGTTGTTTTCGTAGATCACTTAGCCCGAGGCTTTAAGCCGCCCGGTTCTAAATTTTACCGGGACGTTTTAGCCGATTTTCAACTCCACCCACAAGACACTGGTCCCAACTCTGTTACAAACATGTGTCACTTCCAAGTGCTCTATGAGGTGTTTTTTCAAGAGGAGCCCACAGTGGAGTTGTTCAGAGACTGTTTCCATCTAAACCGCCGTACTGAGTTTTCTGACGGTTCCAATACGGAATTGGGCGGTGTGGCGATTCAGAAAAGGAAAGAGGTCACATACCCTCACGCCAAGCTGCACAGCCACCCCAAAGAGTGGAATCAAACATGGTTCTATTGCAGAGACACCTCCCCTGCTGGTGAAAATCCTTTGCTTGGCTTTTGTCCGGAGCGGCTTAGCAATAAACACCCCTTTCCGCAAAGGTTGACTGCCAAGGAGAGAAGCAAATACGCTCCTCAGCTGTCCAAGCTCGGAGCCTTCATGGCCAATGATTTAACAGGAGTTGATCTCGCTTGCCGTTGGATATCGTGGAGCATACTGCCCCTTAGTCAGCGCTCCGGTTTGATGTGCGAGTATACTGGCAGTGTTGATGACCCATTGCGACATGCTAACATCCAGCTTACCGACGAAGAAATCACAGAGGCTGTGAATAAAATGCTGAATGAACCGGAACACGTCTGTGCTCGAACCGGCCTGCTTCCCTTCTGTGCCACCAACAAACCGCCAGTTGTAAGAGTTTGATTGTTCTTTTTTCTGAACCTGTTATTGATATATCTGGTCATTGTTTAATATCAATACCTGTTTAAACAGGGCAATGATCCGTTTTGGAGCAAGAAACTATCGCAGGAGAAACCAGAAAAACCAGACAAACCGGAAAGATCAATCCGGCAAAAGACTAAAGCTGTGAAGAAGACTACCCACAGGAAAAGAACCACTGCATCTTCTGATCCGGCCCCTGATGATGATGTGGACAATCCGGACCTTGAGGTAGAGCTTGACTCACTTGGCTTATTTTTCATGCATCTTATTGATGATGATATTTGTCAGGATGATGCCGAAGCCAGCCATGCTGATTCTGCAGAGGTAATTATTCTCTCTTCCGATTCAGAACCTTTGCCTTCACTAAAAATCCGCCAGGCAAACCGGAAAGTTAAATTTTCTCATCCTCTTGCTTACTTGGATCCCAAATTTCTTATGAAGACCCAATAGCACGAAGCTCGCTGCACAACCCGACACAGCGGCCAGGTAGTTACCTCCGCCAGTTTACCGTACAATCCGGTTCGGAAACACCGTTCAGAGGTCTCTAATTTGCTTGTTAGTGCTTGTCTAAAGTGGGCTGTTTTCGTCAACCTCTTAATCCATCTGACTCCGATTATCAGGTTACTTCCCACTCATCCTCTGGCGAGTCATCGGCTACTCAGCTGCCACCGCTCAAAACGGTGCTTGGGTAAGCTATACTTATCATATATTTCCGGTACATCACCTTGGAACATATGCTGTATTTGACTTTGTTATTCCTTTCAGGGCCAAGCCTAGGCCGAGCAAGAAGGCTCGCCTGGATAAAGCGGCTGAAGAAGATGCTATTCCTGAACTGGACATAGTACTCAACCCTGAAGCGGTCATCCGTGAGGATGTGCCAAACGACCCACCACCACAAGATGATGATTTTATTACTGAAGAGAGACATGTTGATACCTCCGGTCCTGTTGACCAGCCCAGAAGCCCCATCCGTATTGAGAAATCCACCAGTCCATCCAAGTCTACTGATAAACTGACGGCCCCAATGCAAACCGGCGAGCCAAGGATGATGAAGTTGTTATTACTGGCATTGACCATACAGAGCCAAGCAATCCTGTCGCTTTGTCTAAACATACTGCCAAGGAAGAATTTGCTGCCTTTGGCAAGGGCAAGTGGAATGTTGATCTGGCGACTTACGCTGCTCTGAACGCCCAAGACATCCATTCCGGCTATCTGAACCGGCTGTATGCCAGTCGTGACTATGAAGCCGGTCGGGTTAACATGATGGAAGATAAATATGAGGTAACTTCCATATGCTCTTTCCTGCTTGTATGCTTCAATTCTTGCTAACTCGCCTAGCCCCCAAGGACCGGTTTGTAATCTTCTTTCAAACTGGGACTTACTAATATAAATCTTAATGCCTCAAAATTCGCTGATGTAGCCCCCAAGGGCCGGTTCAACTTAGTGTAGTTAAACCGGGACTTAAGTAATTAATATCGCCGCATCAGAACTTATTTGAACAAATAGCCATTAGCCCCCAAGTGCCAAGTTGAATACTTGTATTGAGCTTGGGACTTTATAATCAAGTGAATATGAAGATCAAATAGGCATTAGCCCCCAAGCGCCAAGTGCATAACTTGTTATGTGGTTGGTGCTTCAATTCTTGCACTGCTTGTTGAATCATATAACTGTTTGTATGCAGGCTGAGCTGAAGACAGAAGAGACCCAAATCGCCGATCTCCAAGAAAATCTGAAGTCCCAACAGACTGAAACCTCAAAAGCAAAAGAGGAGTTGACCAGCGCCTTAAGCGTCATGGAACAACTTAAGAAGGATTTCAAGAAGGAGCGGGCGGATTGGGCTACTGAAAAATCCGCTTTAACCAAACGAGCAGAAGACGCCGAGGCTGCACTAAAACCGGTGGTGGATGAACTGACTAGCATAAAGCGGCATGTGCATGCCATGACCGCTGCTATCTTTGGTAAGCCGGTTTGATTTCTGAATTGATTCTGCCGTCTTACAGAGCTGCCGGTTTGTTAACCCTTTGTGATATTTCAGGGATACGCATTGGTCACTTGGGGTCAGATGTGCGGAAATTGAAAGCCGCCTATACGTTGATCGAACAACTGTACACTGGTGCACAATGGATCATCTGTACTGCATCCCACAACAAGCTAGCGCCCACTTTGATTCAGGACACTCTGCAGAAACTGTTGGTGCTTCCTGCCCGGGTTGAAGAGCTGAAGAAATCTGCTGCTCGAACCGGTGCGATCAATGCCTTAATCTGGGCAAAAGCTTGGGTGCCGGATTTTGATCCTATTGAAGCGGCTCAGGGCTATCCCAACTTGAAGGAAGACGGGTCAGAGTTTAGTGAAGCGGATCTGCGAGCAATAAACCGAGAGGTGCGTCCGCTAGCTTGTCAATTGGCTGAAGAAGCAGACTTGTCTCATTATCAAGCCCAATATGACAATCAAAACAAGCGAGTAGCTGCACCAATTCATGAAGCGGAAAATCTTATCCCTCCAATCCGTAAGCATACTTACGCTCCCGATATTGAACCATCGTTGCTGATCCATGATGAAGCTGTCTTCCGAGCATTAATGGGAATCGACTGGACAACTGTTGATTTCCAGCCGCTGGGTAGAGAAACTGAAGTTGAAGCGGCGCGGGATGACCCACAACCATCAGGCCAGGCTGGTGACCAAGCTTGAACCAGAAGCCGGGTTAAACTGCTGCTCCTTTGAAAAAACAATGATCTTGTTTTGGGCACCGTGTTGCCTTGTAATAGGCTAGCCGATACTCTTGATTTTGATATGCCTTCGTGCATAATTACTGCAACTTGTTCTTCCTTTGGTGATGAACTTTCCAAGGTATTTTCTGCAATATAAAAATCTTAAAGTGGCACCGCGGTTGTATCGTCAGGCGGAGTATGATGTCTGCATATGTGAAATTAAAATATCTGAAATGTAAGCATATGATCAAATCTTTGAGATACATGATACCTGCCATCGTTGGGCATGAAGTTGGCTTAGCCAATCTTAAAATGGAGGTTTCATAAACCCACACTATTGGAGGAGATAGCAGCTCCTGTATATATATATAATGCTGGTTTACCATGTAAACCGTGCCGGGTTATAAAACACCGTGTTACTCCGTAATAGGATGTTAACAAAAAATCAAACCGAGCAAATAGTCTCCGGATTAAAAATGAACCGTGTTCCGTCAATTGACAGTGTGAACCGGTTTAAAATTTTGTCGGTTTAAAAAACGCAACAAAAAGAAAGAAATATCTATCAAAGAAGGTTGTGAAGCAAAGGCAATGATAAAACCGTTTGCAAAAAGAGGCTTATTTGAGCCGATCAGATGGCGTTACCATGGTCGGACATGACCAAGCTCCCGATAGGTGTAGCTATGGTTCAAGTCAGCCAAGTCCCCAAATGAAACTGTGGCATTTATGCCGATCAAGAGGCGTGGCAATGGTTCGGGTTCGACCAAGCCCCCAAGTGATTCTGTGGCCTTAGGCTGATCAAGAGGCATGACTGGTTCAGATGTGACCAAGTCCCCAAGTGATCTGGTGGCTCTCGCCTATCAAGAGGTGTTGCATTGGTTCGGACACGACCAAGCCCCCAAGTGATATAACATGATGCTTTTGAAAAGCTAACTCAAGGGGTAAACCGGAGGCCGCTTTAGAACAACTCCGTGTAACCACACATGATGTAAAAGAACAGATACCCCGCTTTAGCTGAGGTTCCAGTTTATTATATGTAATCATAATATATACATCGTTGTAATATGTACATAAGTAGAGCCAATGGCTCAGGTATAGTAAGGACGAAGATGAGCTATGTTCCACGGCCTATTGGTCTCCTCCTCTGATGTACGTGAGTCTTTATGCTCTCGAATATCGATCAGATAGTATGACCCATTGTGCAGATTCTTGCTGACCACGAAAGGTCCCTCCCAAGGTGGGGATAGCTTATGCATATCAGTGTGATCTTGGATGAGCCGAAGCACCAAATCTCCTTCCTGAAAGGCTCTGGTTCTGACTCGGCGACTGTGATAACGACGAAGATCCTGTTGGTAAATCGCCGAGCGGGCGGCTGCTATGTCACGTTCTTCATCCAACAGGTCCAAAGTGTCTTGCCGTGCTGTTTCATTGTCCGCTTCAACATAAGCCGCCACACGAGGTGAGTCATGACGGATATCACTGGGGAGAACCGCCTCCGCTCCGTAAACCATGAAGAACGGTGTGTATCCTGTTGATCTGTTGGGTGTAGTATTGATGCTCCATAACACAGATGGTAACTCTTCTACCCAACAACCCGGTGTTCTATGCAAAGGAACCATAAGCCGGGGCTTGATGCCTTTCAAGATCTCTTGATTGGCCCTTTCTGCTTGACCATTGGACTGTGGGTGTGCCACTGATGAAACGTCAAGCCGGATGTGCTCCCGTTCACAGAACTCCTTCATGGCACCCTTGGACAAATTGGTACCATTATTTGTGATGATACTGTGTGGAAAGACAAACCGGAAAATTACTTTTTTGATGAACTGAACCGCCGTGGCCGCATCACACTTGCTAACAGGTTCTGCCTCCACCCACTTTGTAAACTTGTCAACCGCCACCAGGAGGTTGGTCTTCTTATCTTTGGACCTTTTGAAAGGCCCAACCATATCCAGCCCCCAAGTCGCAAACGGTCAAGTAATTTGAATCATTCTCAATTCTTGAGCCGGCACATGAGCACGTATTGAAAACTTTTGGCAACCGTCACATCGTCTGACCAGATCCTCCGCATCAACATGAGCAGTTAACCAATAGAAGCCATGGCGAAACGCTTTAGCTACCAAAGATTTTGAACCGGCGTGGTGACCACAATCTCCTTCGTGGATCTCACACAAAATTTCACAGCCTTCTTCAGGAGACACACAGCGTTGAAACGCCCCTGATACACTGCAATGATGCAACTCGCCAATGACAATAGTCATGGACTTGGAC
The DNA here is from genome assembly GCF_002162155.2 of Triticum dicoccoides. Lineage (NCBI taxonomy): Eukaryota > Viridiplantae > Streptophyta > Magnoliopsida > Poales > Poaceae > Triticum > Triticum dicoccoides. The sequence goes on from NC_041384.1 coordinate 446,123,786, forward strand.
CGCCGGATTATCTGTCAGGCCAGAATCTCATCCTCTGGTAACTCGCCCCGGTTCATGTACGCCAGGTAAGGAAGCACCCAATCCGAATGACATGAAGAGCTGCCACCAATTGAGCCTCCAGATCAGGAATCGCCAAATCCGCTTCACCAAGGAGCTTGATCGACGGGTTGTGCAGCACATCCAAAAAAACATTGGGCGGGACCGGTTTGCGCTGAGAGCCCAACCGGCTTAAAGCATCCGCCGCTTCATTCTTCCGTCGGTCCACGTGGTCCACATGATAGCCTTTAAAGTGACCTGCAACAATATCCACCTCACGACGATATGCTGCCATGAGTGGGTCCTTGGAGTCCCAAGTGCCAGATACTTGTTGAGCCACGAGGTCCGAGTCACCGAAGCACTTAACTCGACTTAGGTTCATCTCCTTAGCCATCCGGAGACCATGGAGCAAGGCTTCATACTCAGCTACATTGTTAGTACAATGGAACATTAAGCGGAGAAGGCAACAAAACTTATCACCTCATGGGGAAGCTAATACGACTCCAGCCCCCGAGCCTTCCAATTGCCTGGATCCGTCAAAATGGATGGTCCAATATGTGTGATCCGGCTTTTCTTCAGGTTCTTGCATTTCCGTCCAATCATTGATGAAATCAACAAGTGCTTGAGACTTAACCGCCGCCCGAGGCACATACTTCAATCCGTGCGGCCCAAGCTCTATGGCCCACTTGGCATTCCGGCCAGTCGCTTCCCGGTTCTGGATGATATCCCCCAAAGGAGCAGAACTGACCACTATAATTGGGTGCCCTTGGAAGTATTGCTTAAGATTCCGGCTTGCCATAAAAACTCGGTACACCAGCTTCTGCCTATGCGGATACCTTTGCTTGGACTCAATGAGTACCTCGCTGATATAATAGACCGGAGAACCGGATGCTCCTTACCTGCCTCCTTTTGCTCCACCACAATAGCCACGCTGACCGCACGAGCAGTAGCAGCAACATATAGCAGTAACGGCTCCTCGTCAATGGGAGCGGCGAGCACATGCGGATTAACCAATTGGCGCTTTAAGTCCTCAAATGCTTCATCAGCAGCGGAACTCCAGACGAACTGACCCGTCTTCTTCAACATCTGATACAGAGGGATTGCCTTCTCACCAAGGCGGCTGATAAACCGGCTTAACGCGGCAATCCGGCCTGCCAGGCGTTGAACATCATTGATACACTTCGATTTAGCCAGGGAGGTGATGGCCGTGATCTTCTCCGGATTAGCCTCAATTCCCCTGTTGGACACCAGAAAACCCAATAACTTGCCTGCCGGTACACCAAAGACACACTTGGCCGGATTAATCATCATCTTGTACGTCCTTAGGTTATCAAAGGTTTCCTTCAAATCGTCAACCAGAGTCTCCTTCTCCCTGGACTTAACCACGATATCATCCACGTAAGCATGTACATTATGGCCAATCTGTTTGTGAAGACAATTTTGTACACACCGTTGATAAGTTGCCTGGGCACTCTTGAGCCCAAAGGGCATAGACACATAGCAGAAGGCTCCAAAGGGAGTTATGAATGCCGTCTTCTCCTGGTCCTTAACTGCCATTTTGATCTGATGATAGCCAGAATATGCATCCAAAAAACTTAAACGCTCGCAACCCGCCGTAGCATCAATAATTTGATCAATACGGGGGAGGGCAAAAGGATCTGCTGGATAAGCCTTATTAAGATCTGTATAATCCACACACATGCGCCAGGTGCCGTTTTTCTTAAGGACCAGCACTGGATTGGCAAGCCACTCAGGGTGAAAAACTTCAACAATAAAGCCAGCCGCTAAGAGCCTAGCTACCTCTTCTCCAATCGCCTTGCGTCTTTCTTCGTTAAACCGGCGGAGGAATTGTTTCACCGGTTTGTATTTAGGATCCACATTAAGGGTGTGCTCAGCGAGTTTCCTCAGTACACCTGGCATGTCAGAAGGCTTCCATGCAAAAATGTCCCGGTTCTCACGATGAACTCGATGAGCGCGCTTTCCTATTTCGGATCCAAGTTGGCACTAATGCTGAACTGCTTGGACGAATCGCCAGGTACGAAGTCAACAAGCTTAGTTTCTGCTGCCGATTTGAACTTCAGGGCCAGATCATGCTCCATAGTTGGCTTCTTTAACGGAGTCATGTCCGCCGGATCAACATTGTCCTTATAATACTTCAGCTCCTCAGTGGCACAAACCGACTCTACGTAGGCCGCATCTCCTTCCTCGCACTCCAAAGCAATTTTACGGCTTCCGTGGACCGTTATTGTCCCCTTGTGACCCGGCATCTTGAGCTACAAATACACATCACAGGGCCGTGCCATAAACTTGGCGTAGGCCGGTCGCCCAAATAGGGCGTGATATGGACTTTGGATTTTCACCACTTCAAACTTCAATGTCTCCGACCTGGAATCATGATCATCTCCAAAGGCCACTTCCAGAGCTATCTTACCAACAGGATATGCTGAATTTCCAGGTACCACACCTTGGAATACCGTATTAGACGGTTTGAGATTTTTATCTGTTAGTCCCATACGACGGAAGGTCTCATAGTATAAGATATTAATGCTGCTCCCTCCATCCATGAGCACTTTGGTGAACTTGTAACCTCCCACCTGAGGCGCCACCACCAGAGCCAACTGACCCGGATTATCAACCTGGGGAGGGTGATCCTCTCTGCTCCATATGATTGGCTGTTCAGACCAACGTGGATAACGGGGGACGGCCGATTCAACAGAGTTGACTGCCTGCCTCTGGACCTTCCGGTCTCGCTTGTCCAAGCTAGTGGTGAAGACATGGTACTGCCCACTATTCAACTTCTTTGGGTTGCTCTGATAAGCTGACTGTTGCTGCTGTTGGTTGTGACCACCCTGGTTGTTCTAATTATTTTGATTATTATGTCCGCCCGGATTACCATTAAATCCTGAACCGGAATTTCCTCCACCGTAACCTGGCCCGGATCCTGCGCCACCGCCGGAGCCATGATCATACCGGAAAGCATTAGAATTCTTGAACTCCTGCATAATGAAGCAATCCTTCCAAAGGTGGTTTGCTGGCACCTCCTTCGTTCCATGTCTTGGACAGGGCTGGCTCAGTAGATAATTTAGGCGGTCTGGGTTAGGGTTGGGTGCCCCACTGCGATTTGGCAGTTTACCCCTGCGTGGCTGGCCCTTGTCCTGCGCGTTGGTGTTAGCCACAAAGTCCATGTTACCATCCGCTTTACGCTTCCCTCCACCACCATTGCCTGCCAAGTGATGCTGCTGACCTTTGGAGTTGCTGTTCCTCTTTCCCTTCCCTGCCTTGTCGTCATCAGATTCGGGATCCTTGGTACTATCAGAATCAGCATACTTTACCAAAGCAGCCATGAGGGTCCCCATGTCAGTGCAATGGCGCTTCATCCGTCCCAACTTCAGCTTTAGGGGCCCAAACCGGCAGTTGCCTTCTAGGGTTAAGACTGCGGTGTCAGCGTTGATGCGGTCTGATGAATGCAGCACTTGTGAGACCCGGCGCACCCAATGAGTCGTCGATTCTCCTTCCTCCTGGACACAGGCAGCTAAGTCTACTATAGACATGGGTTGCTTACATGTATCCTTGAAATTACTGATAAACCGGGCTCGTAATTGGGCCCATGAACTGATAGAATTGGCCGGTAAGCTTTTTAATCAAGTGCGGGCCGTTCCTTCAAGCATCATGGTGAAGTACTTCACACATGCCGCATCATCTACATCAAGCATCTCCATGGCCATCTCATAGCTCTCCACCCATGTCTCTGGGGGTTGGTCCGCCGTGTAATTTGGTACCTTGCGCGGGCCCTTGAAATCCTTGGGCAGGCGCACATTGCGTAAAGTAGGGACAAGGCAAGGCACCCCCAAAGAGCTAGAAGTAACACTGGGTTCGACCGAAATAGTTGGACGAACCGGCGTAAGCTGCCGAGCCTGATACCGTGCGGCTAACTCGGCCTCCCTGCATGCTCGGCCCGGTCCACCACTTCCTGAGCGTTATCAGCACCACCCGCCGGGTTGTTGCCGGGGGGTACTCCACGTCGTTCATTACTTGACACTGCTGGTTCATCCATACGCCTGCTATAGCTCCGGCTTGGACGAGGGGTCGAGTGGATCCGGTCACGGCTGTAGGAGTACGCTTCCTGTTGGACCAAAGCTGTCCTAAGAAGCTCCTTGACCCGTCGTGTCTCTACCGCCTGCGGCGAGTCACCTTCAATTGGAATGGCCTCCAGCCGTGCAGCAGCGGCAACGAGATTGTCCATTGGGTTGGAGTAGTGACCCGGAGGTGTTGAAACAGGCTGAGGTATAACAGTGTTTTAACGAGGCGGATTCATCGGACGGGGCTGAACCGGCGCACTGGTCCCCGGAGCTTCCGGCTGGTTTCCCTCCAGCGGATTGCTGGTTCCTGCTCCTGGGGTGTTGAAAAGGTCTTTGGCCTTGAAAACCGAAGGCAAACGGGATCGGTACTTCCTCTTCATGACTTCATGCGACGCGTTCTGGTCCAACATGAGCCTGTAGGCTTGTGCGTCTAAAGCGGCCCGCTCTGTGGTCATCCTGGCATTCTCAGCTGCCAGGTCCGCCTTGGCCTGGGTGATCTGTTCCTTCACCTTTGCAATCTCCGCGTTGTGGACTTCCTGATCCGCCAGATTAGCTTCTGCCATAAGCACAGCCAATGCATCAAATAGATCTGATAGAACTTGAGCCGGCGGGCGTGCAGAGCTTCCTGTCCCGGCAGCTGTCGCCGCTGCTGAACCGAAGGTTATTGGCACAGCGGTTGAAGAATGAAGCACTGCTTGTGTGTCGGCCATGAATATTCCAACTCGGTTGGGTAGATCAGAGGGGTCCGGAATACTGTCGCCGTCGGAATAGCCCCCAATCCGGCCATCTTGTAGCTGATATAGAGATTCGGTTTCTCCGGTTGATGACTCGTCGCCGGAATAAACGACGGTCTCGCTGCGAGATTCCGATCCATCCTCGTAACTTCCTCCATGGATGACTCCCACGAAGGCACGCTTCACGGCCGGTTTAACCCGGGCGGACCGCGCATGCTGAGCCGTTTCGACGAGGTCGGTGTAGATGTCCGGCTCAGGGCCCGGTTCACCGATCTTGCCGATGAAAACATGTATGCCACCAAAGGGGACCCGGTACCCGTACTCAACTGAGCCGGCCTCGAGGCCCCAGCCTGCATCATCGATGTAGATCTTGCCGCGATGACTCTTAGTCATCCGGCCCATAGCGTAGCCCTCGAGTCCTTCAAAGCGGCCCTCCAAGAACTTGAAACCATCATGTGATAGCCCCACGGTGGGCGCCAACTGTCGTGGTTTTGTCACGGCAGATGTCCTAGAGAAAGGACTTAGTCGTGGAGCCATCGCGACGGGTTAGCTTGAAGGGGTTAAAGCGGACACAGGGACGCAAGAGAGTTATACTAGTTCGGCCCCTTCGATGAAGGTAAAAGCCTACGTCTAGTTGTGATGGAATTGATGGGGTTTCGATGACTAGGGAGCAAACAAGCTTCGCCTAAGTCTCAAGTTGTTGTCTGTTGTCCTTGAACCGCCGCCGGGTCGTCCCCTTATATACACGGGTGACGCCCGTCGGTTCACAGAGTCCCAATACCGGCTCATAGATGTGTCTGATTTGGTCTCTATTTATTCCTAACTTATAATACAAGTTAAATACCAACGCCGGTTTACGGCTACAGGCCTTGAACCGACTATGGGCCTTGAGCTCTCATCTGCCTTCTTGGACTTTAACATAATTAACTACTGATGAAGTTAACCCGGCCCAGATAGGCTAGTTTACGCCCAGTAGTAATATCCCCAACAGGTAGAGTATTCAACCCAAATTTATAGATTCGATACAAGGGGAGCCAAAGAATATTTGTAAGTATTAGCAGTTGAGTTGTCAATTGAACCACACCTGGAGATTAAATATCTGTAGCAAAGTGATTAGTAGCACAGTAGTATGATAGTTTGATAGTGATAGCAGTGATAGTGACAGTAACGGTAACTGTAGTAACAGTTTTGTAGCAGTTGTAATAGTAGCAATAGAAATAGTAACATAGCAAGACCAATATGTGAACAACTCGTAGGCATTGGATCAGTGAATTCGTTGGATGATATTCATCATATATCAATCATAACCTAGGGCGACACAGAACTAGCTCCAGTTCATAAATATAATGTAGGCATGTATTCCGTAAATAGTCATACGTGCTTATGGAAAAGAACTTGCATGCCATCTTGTGTCCTACCCTCCTGTGGCTGCGGGGTCCATAAGGAAACTAAGGGATATTAAGGCCTCCTTTTAATAGAGAACCGGAACAAAGCATTAACACATGGTGAATACATGAACTCCTCAAACTACGGTCATCACCAGAAAGTATCCAAACTATTGTCACCTTGGGGTTTACGGATCATAACATGAAGTAGGTGCATATGACTTGCAAGATCGGATCAAGAACATAGATATAATGGTGAAAACATAAAGGGTCCAGATCTGAAATCATGGCACTCGGGCCCTAGTGACAACCATTAAGAATAGCAAAGCCATAGCCACATCAATCTTAGAACATAGTGGATACTAGAGATCAAGCCCTAAAAAAACTAACTCGATTACCTGATGAATCTCATCCAACTCCTCACCGACCAGCGAGCCTATGAAGGAACTACTCACTCCCGATGGTGAGCATCATGAAATTGGTTATGGAGGATGGCCGAAGATCCGCCTCTCCGGAGCCCCGAACAGGCCCCAGATCCGGCCTCCCGATGAAGAACATGAGGTGGTGGCGGCTTCGTATCATAAAACGTGATGAAACTTCCTCTCCTATTTTTTTGGAAAAATAGGATTTATAGCATCGGAATTAGGGTCAGAAGGGCCTCATGGGCTCCACCACTGATACATCTCCAACGTATCAACTTTTCCAAACAGTTTCACCCTTGTTTTGGACTCTAACTTGCATGACTTGAATGGAACTAACCCGGACTGACGCTGTTTTCAGCGGAATTGCCATGGTGTTATTTTTGTGTAGAAATAGAGTTCTCGGAATGACCTGCAAATTCACGGAGACACGCTTTGGAATTTATGAAAAATACTGGGGAAAGAATCAGCGTAAGGGGGCCCACACCTTGTCCACGAGGGTGAAGGGCGCGCCCCCTGCCTCGTGGGCCCCCTGAGGATCCACCGACGTCAACTCCAACTCTATATATTCACGTTCGGGGAGGAAAAAAATCAGAGAGAAGAAATCATCGTTGTCGGTGTCAAAACTAGCGGATCTCGGGTAGGGGGTCCCGAACTATGCGTCTAAGGTTGATGGTAATAGGAGACAGGGGACACGATGTTTACCCAGGTTCGGGCCCTCTTGATGGAGGTAAAACCCTACATCCTGCTTGATTAATATTGATGAGTATAGGGGTTACAAGAGTTGATCTACCACGAGATCATAATGGCTAAAACCCTAGAAGTCTAGCCTATGTGATTATGATTGTCCCTAGGGACTAAACCCTCCAGTTTATGTAGACACCGGAGGGGACTAGGGTTGTACAAAGTCAGTTACAGAGAAAGGAATCTTCATATCCGAACGCCAAGCTTGCCATCCACGCCAAGGAGAGTCCCATCCGGACATGGGTGAGAGTCTTCGGTCTTGTATCTTCGTAGCCCATCAGTCCAGCCCTTGTCCAATAGGACGGACGCCCGAGGATCCCTTAGTCCAGGACTCCCTCAGTAGCCCCTGAACCAGGCTTCAATGATGAGGTGTCCGATGCGCAGATTGTCTTCGGCATTGCAAGGCGGGTTCCTCCTCCGAATACTGCAAAATTTTCTTCAAACACAAAGATCGTGTCAGTATCTGCAAAACAAGTACCACACACCACCATAGAGAATATAATATTTCACGAGTCCAATTTGCTGACAACCTTTTTGTAACGTGACACCACGTCCCTGCCAGGTTATTATTTCGAACCATTTTTAGCCTGTCACTCCATGTTTCGAGACGCGGTTTTATTGGCACGTCTTGTCGAAGCAGAGATCGTGTCCCCTTATTGTGGGATTCTCATCAATACGGGCGTCAGTATCCCAACCGTTCTGTTGGCATGATTCCTTAGGAATAGGCAGGTTTTAAGGCCTAGGAGGAGACATTCTATATTCATCGTCTTCATAAAGGGGCTACGACCCGGCTTTCTTCTTGACGCCAATCCTTTCCTCAACCTTTCCAACCTCGAGTTTCAGCACCCAAGGTTCAATCCAATTTCCTTGATCTCCCCAGTCATGTCCGGTCCAAGCCCTCAAGGCCGGTGGGTGGCTTCCTCCATCACAGAGGAGGATATTGCGAAGCTCCGGGCGGCAAGGTACCTGACCGCGGAAATCCCCCATAGGCTTCCTGCTCAAGGGCAGGTTATTCCTACTCCCAGATCCGGCGAGAGTGTTGTATTCATCTCCCACTTCCTCTGAGGGCTAGGGTTTGCTCTTCACCCCTTTGTTCGAGCGCTCATGTTCTATTACGGGCTAGATTTCCACGATCTAGCCCCAGACTCTTTTCTTCTCACCTCGGTGTTCATCGTCATGTGTGAGGCCTTTCTCCGTATTCCCCAATACTTTGGCTTATGGCTCAAGACCTTTAATGTGAAGCCGAAGGTGATCGAGGGGAAGCAAGCGGAGTGTGGTGCGCTACGGTGAGCAAGCTCACCAACGTTCTATGGCTAAAGGGATCCTTCACAGAATATTCCAACTTATGGCAGCGAGAGTGGTTTTACATCACTGAACCCCGTGGTACCAAGTGGGTAGCTACACCTGCATTCTGATCCGGCCCTCCAATTCAGCTCGCATCATGGATCAACAAGGGGTTGGACTGGGGATCAATTGACGAAGTGCAGACTCTACAGAGCCGCATCCGGAGTCTCCTTGAAAGGGACACCAGTCTCATCGACGTGATTCAAGTAATGTTAGTCCGCCGGGTCCTCTCGTGCCAGCGATGGCCCCTCCGTATGTGGGAGTTTAATCCGGAAGGACCACAAACCCTTCAACACATCTTCGGCATGACACACAGAGGAATGTGGAAGTTATTTTTGGGACACGTAAACAGTGGCCGGACACTACCAAGGACATCAGCCTTGACTGCAACCATCCAGACACCTCGGTAATCACTTGACTCCCGAACACAGCTTAATTAAATATCTCGTGATATGATACCGAGAAAACCATCTGTTTCCAGGGATGGACGGAGAAGGCGGAGCAAATTAGGTGTTCGACCCCTCTTCCCGAAGACTTAGCTAGTCCTGTGCTAACAAGGATGCTGGTCCCGGCACCACTCCAGGTGCCGGCGAAAGAGGACAATGAGGAGAGCAGGAAGGCCAAAGGTGGCCTCCATTCCGAAGGTTCACCAAACACTGTGTCCGAGGAGATTAACGTTCCCTCTTCCAAAGATAAAAGAGAAGGAGAAGCTGACATCCTATCTCCCCATGGTAAGAAAAGGGCCGCCTCCGAAGGTTGGGAGGTAAAGGCTCCTAGGAGAGGTAAGACATTCCTGTCAGGTGATTCGGGCTTGGAAGACGATGTTGTCGCACAGTCCCTCCGTAAGGATGGGCTTTTAGCCAAATCGTAAGTGAACAAGGGTGTTTTAAACATATCCCGTTCCTTTTCCTGTCACAAGGGTAATATTTAGAATACACGTTTTGTAGTCTGTTACGCAGTCTTCCTCAACAGTCCTCTTCGGGGGATCTTCTTCCGGAGATGATGGAAAGCGAAACACCTCCACAGGATTCCTCGCCCAATAGGGTGGACGACTTCAAGGTGTCGTCCTGGAGGATCTCTCCTGATCAACAAGTGGTGCAGATGATAATGAAGACAACGCCCCCAGGTGAAACATCGGTCGCCCAGGGTCCGAGGCGTGTGGAGATGAACAATAAGGGCCCCAGACTATCCGGCTTATAGCCGGAGACGACTCTAGGGTCGAACAAACACATCTCTTCAAAGGGAGTCCGGGCTCCCACAGCTGCTTCCCGGGATTCGGAGGCGCCAGATACACTGATGGACATCTTGCGATATTCGCCCGTCTCGGAGGAACATCGTACCTTGATGGGTACGGTGGTTGAGAGGATTATGTCCGAGAAGAGGGGATTGAATGAAGCTTTCAAGTTCCTGCTAAGATGCTTTGAGGTACGTAATGTAATATTTTTGATTGTGCTCTATACGCAAAATTTACCTGTGTATAGATAGTAGCCTCTGAGACTCTGGTTGGCGTCCAAATGGAGGCAACCAGAGGATCGAAAAAGATATGACCAGGAGATAATCTGGTTAATTGGAACATAGGCTGTTACATCCATGACGACTGCGTACGCTACAGAGGTTGCAGGTTTGTAGCAAAAACTTGATGCGGCGAATGACGACATCGTTCTTGTTAACAGGCGGCTCGACGAAGCGCAAGGTATGTTTTGAGGTTGTCAGTGTATGTATGTATAATAAGATGAGCATGAAGCTAAGTATTATATACTGAGACACGCATAACTACAGATAGTGCTGCCGTGGTGGAGGCCCTTCAGATGGACTTGCCCGAGCCAAGGAGCAAGCCCGGATGAGTAATGTGGCTGCCAAAAAGGCAGCTGATGAGTTAAAAGCCGAACAGGCTGCTCGGCTCCAGTGCGAGGATAGAATGTCTATCATGGCGCACGTGCTAAAGGAAGCCACTGTCTAGTGCGAGTTCCTGGAGAGGGATAACAAAGCCAAAACAGCCGATCTCGACAATGCCTTACAAGAGGCGAAGGAAGCACGATCCGAGTCTAGGGCGGCTCGGGAGGAGATCCGGCAAGCTGGGGAGATAATAGCCGGTAAGCCTTTCTTATTATAGACTAAATTCGGCGATCCGAAATATGCCCTGCTTAATCTAATGTGGAGCTCTCCAGACGCATTTTTGGACTTGCCGAAGAGCACCTCCGATGCAGCGCAATTTTACCAAGCGCAAGAGGGGTATGCAAAGGAGAAGCTTTTATAGACACAATTCGGCATGCCAAAGCACCCCCTGTTGCTGAACGAACAGATGGCCCAGTGGGCCGAGCTCCACAGGATATCCGGTTCTGCCATGAAGGACGTCGTGGTCCGGCTGTGGCCGACTGAACCAATTCTGAATAGCTATTTCGGTTTGGTGCAGCATGTTATGGGTGTGGTGCCACGTATCGATGCTGTGAAGCGATTGGCGTGCGTTGAAGGTGCACGGATGGCCTTTGCTCGTGTCAAGACATATTGGGCGAAGATGAAGGCCACTAATATTGCAGCGAAGAGTCCGCTCGAGGGCAAGGACAAACACACGCTGGAGCATTATTTTGAAGATGTCCTAGAGGGCACCCGCTTAATAGAGGTTCAGTGCTCAAAGGATATAGTCTTCGAGTGAATGTGCCAAAATTGTAGAAACATTATGATGATATTTTTAAGGCTATACCTAAAAGTTTTGGCTCCTCCTGTGCGGCCGTTTTTGTATCATCTGAAAGTTTTCCAGTCGTCGGCTTCAGCCCCCTCGCATAAAATACGGGGGTGATCGGAAAAGCACTTGATCACTCTTGACCCAACGTCTTGGTCCGTGAAGGAGGTCTCAATGCGGTGAACTAGGCAATCAGACTATAGGGCTTTAACACTTTCACTTAGCCATAGGAGTTTGACAGTGGTTCTATGATATAGCCCCTGGTATGTACGCGGTTATCCGAATACGGTGCGTTACATAGTTGACCAGAAGGACGGTCCTTCGTGTAATACAGAAGGAATCACGAAAGATTCTGATAAGTCATCAAGTGGTTGACCAGCTATCGCCGCATCATGATAGTCAGTTTTCAGCTTTCCCTACTGAGGTGCTCATCCGAATAAACCAGGACACAATCGTAGTAGTTCTCCCTTTACTACCCTAGCTGATAGAGCGGAACTTAAGGTAGTAAGCGCAGGAGCCGGGCAACCAAACTATTGACCAAAGACATGATTCGGAGCTGATGCATATAAGGCCGAACTAGTGACGCCGAAATGTGCTAAAAAGTTGTTCGTACTTGCCGGCAATTTATTTGTTTCCATATTGAGCCCCTGGCAATTTATGCCGAGGTGCGTGTGTGAAACGATCGAAGAAGCAAGATTCAGTTCTTTTAGAAAAAGGGAATACTGAATACAGATTATGTTCGCTGATACATCAATTGCCATTTTACAAATAATAACGCCACGACCCAGGCTATTTGACATGGCAGTGGTCGAAGGCGGAGAGAGAAGGCACCTTATAGGCTCTAAAATAGAGAGTGCGGTCTACAAAAAATTACTTGGACCTCCTGTCGCACGTTTGCGCCGCCTTGCCTCGGTGAAAGGACCCCTTTAGCAGGAGTAGCCTTTGGGTAGGTGTACGGATCCGAACTCCGAAAGAGTCCATTAGATGACCCGTCTTTGTGCCACCTGTGGTAAAAGATAAAAAATAGTTAGAAAAGAAAAGAAAAGGAGGGCATGGGAGAGCTTGTAGGCCTATCCGTATTGTGCCTTTGTCGATGACCAGGGTATTGTAAGTACATCAGTATGTACGCGCGATACAAACTTAGCGGGTGTATGAGGTGAACGACGGAGGCCGAACTGCTACTCCCGCTCGGAGATTGATCGGGCCCATTTAATAGAGACCGACGGCTTAATGGCTGATGAGATATGCGGATTGATGAGGCCGCTTGGTACTTCGACTGTGGTAGCCATAGTATGACTCTTCGTACGGAGGGAGTGTTCCGTATTTACATTTATTGTTATGACGCCGCGTGGACCGGGCATCTTAAGTTTTGTGCGGGCGTAGAGCGGGGCTGCAATAAAACGAGCAAAAGCGGTACGCCCTAGAAGTGCATGGTAGCTACTGCAGAACGGGACAATATCAAAGGTCAGGCCTTCGCTTCGGAAGTTGTTCGGTGATCTGATACACTGAATACTGTTCCCTTGAGGGTAGCTGTGGTGGGCTTGATTCTTGAAGGATCAATGCCCATTTTGCAGACAGTGTCTTGGTAGAGTAGATTAAGGCTACTGTTGCCATCTATAAGGACTTTCATGAGATGGAACCCATCAATTATTGGATCGATGATTAGAGCCGCCGAACCTTCGGGACGAATATGGCAAATTTTTTGGGGAAAACGGCTCTATGGCGTATGCGTCCCATAGTGCACGCCTGCGCTCCCCTGTAGGGGTGTCTGTTACATATACCATATTTACGGTTTTTACTTCGGGGGGAAATTGTTTCTGACCCCCAGTATTCGGCTGGCGTGTCTCTTTGTCATCGTTGCCACTGGGCGGCCCCTTCCCCTTGTGTTCGGCATTAAGCTTGCCGGCTTGTTTGAAGACCCAATAGCTTCTGTTGGTGTGAGTAGCTGGTTTATTGGGGGTGCCATGAATCTGGCAGGGCCGATCCAGTATTTTGTCTAGATTGGATGATCCATCTCTATGTGCCTTGAATGACTTTTTTCGTTGACCGGGTTTGGAGCCGCTGAATCCGGCGTTGACCGCCGGGTCTTGCGTTCTTTCGTTATGATTGCGACGTTTGTGTTTATTGCATCGTGGCTTGCCGTTGCCGTCTCGAACTTCGGAAGCGCCTGGATCGCTGGTGCTGTTGCTTCTACGAGCGAGCCAGTTGTCTTCTCCCGCGCAAAACCGGGTCATTAGAGCGGTAAGGGCTGCCATGGACTTTGGTTTTTCTTGACCAAGGTGGCGGGCAAGCCACTCATCCCGGACGCTGTGTTTGAAGGCCGCGAGGGCTTCGGCGTTCGGACAATCGACAATTTGTTCTTTTTAATTAGGAATCTAGTCCAGAGCTTCCTGGCTGACTCTCCAGGCTGCTGGATGATGTGACTTAAGTAATCGGCATCTGGTGGCCGGACATATGTACCTTGGAAGTTATCGCGAAAGGCGTCTTCCAAGTCTTTCCAGTTGCCAACAGAGTTCTCTGGAAGGCTATTGAGCTAGTGCCGCACTGGTCCCTTTAGTTTTAATGGGAGGTATTTGATGGCATGGAGATCATCACCGCGGGCCATGTGAATATGGAGAAGAAAATATTCAATCCATACCGCGGGATCTGTTGTTCCATCGTATGATTCTATATTCATGGGTTTAAACCCCTCTGGGAATTCGTGCGCCATTACTTCGTCAGTGAAGCAAATAGGGTGTGCGGCGCCTCTATATCGGGCCACATCGTGACATAGCTCAGATGGAGTTTGTCTGCGGCATTCGGTCCGCGCGTGGTTAAGCTTGTCACGTCCGAATAGATAGCCATTGTCGCGTGTCGAGGCACACCCCCGCGATCCGTAGATTGATTTGGTATGTCCTGCTCTACTGTCCAGGTTCTGCCGAAGGTCATATGTATATGCCTGAGCTGTTTTATCCCTTCCTTTACAACGAGGTAGTACAGGCTGGTGTTAGGCTTGGGTTGCCACTTTGTCCCGACCACGTGGTGGTCCGTCAGCCGCATTGTGTGCTGATGGCACGGGCTCCAATGCCTTGTCATCGAATTGAGGTAGTAATTTGCGCTTCGGGTAACTTTTGGGTGGTCGCTCGCGGCCGTATTCCTCGGCTCCTAGGACGTTAGTCCATCTATCATTGAGCAAATCTTGATCAGCTTGAAGCTATTGTTGCTTCTTTTTCAGGCTCCTTGCAGTGGCTATTAGCCGACACTTAAAGCGCTCCTGCTCGAGAGGTTCCTCCAGCACGATAAAATCTTCGTCGCCGAGGCTCACCTCATCCTCGGAGAGTGGAAGGTAATTACTGTCCTCCGAGTCTTCCTGTATGGCCTGTTTATCAGGGCTGACTCGCCCATCTTCCCGTTCGTCCTGTTCGGAAGTTAGCTGAACAGGGTCTTCATTGTCTCCGGCATCGTCTAGAGTATTGCTTTCTCCGGTGCCGGTGTTACTGTCTTTTTCACGGCATGATTTAGAGCAGCGCCACTGTCGTCGGTGCTTTGGCTGTATCTTAGGAGGTTTTTCTTCCACTGGGTCTTCTTTGTCGTCGTCGTTGATTTCTTTGGGTGTGTCCACCATGTACATGTCGTAGGAGGAGGTGGCCATCCAACGCCCGATAAATGGCGGGGTTTGGGCTTGCTCCTCTTCGGCATCGTCGTCCATACTGTCGATGTCTCTGGAGTCGTAGTCGAGCATGTTGGTTAGATCTTCGACAGTGGCTATTAAGTAAGAGGTGGGTGGGAAGTGAAATTCCCCGTCATCAGCCCCTAGTTCAAACCGGATATAATTCGGTTGTGAGTCCCCTGCCAAAGAGAGGGTTTTTAATGATTTTAGCACATTGCCTAAAGGTGAGTGCCGAAAGATGTCCGCGGAACTGAATTCGACGACCGGCGCCTGGTAAGGCTCGTCGGACGCGAATGCACGAAGTTCGGAACCAGTGACCAGAGATGAATCCGGGGGTCCGTTGATGTAGACCTCGCTCGAAGTTGGGTCTGTGTGCGGCTCCAACGCCGCTGAGTCTGCGGCTTCTGTGGCGGGGATAAGCTTCCCGTCTTCGGATGGCGCAAGCTGCTCCGAATCTAGGGCCGGAGCGCTTACAGGCGCAATCTCCTGTGCATGGTCCGATGGCAGATTTAGGTCATGTTCATTGTGGTGGAAGGGAGCGGCTGCCATGGGCTCAAATCCATCGAAGATCAAGTCTCCGCGGGTATCAGCGATGTAGTCCAAGCTTCCAAACCTGACCTGACAGCCAGGGGCGGAGCTGTCGATCTGCTCTAGATAGCCAAGCGAGTTGCCCCACAGTGCGAAGCCGCCGAATACGAAGATCTGGCTAGGGAGAAAGACATCCCTCCTGGCAGCGTTGTTGTAGATGATGGATGGGGCCATCGAACCTTCTGACGATGGCACAACGGAACTCTCAATGAAAGCACCAATGTCGGTGTCAAAACCGGCGGATCTCGGGTAGGGGGTCCCGAACTGTGCGTCTAAGGTTGATGGTAACAGGAGACAGGGGACATGATGTTTACCCAGGTTCGGGCCCTCTTGATGGAGGTAAAACCCTACGTCCTGCTTGATAAATATCGATGAGTATAGGGGTTACAAGAGTTGATCGACCATGAGATCGTAATGGCTAAAACCCTAGAAGTCTAGCCTATGTGATTATGATTGTCCCTAGGGACTAAACCCTCCAGTTTATGTAGACACCGGAGGGGACTAGGGTTGTACAAAGTCAGTTACAGAGGAAGGAATCTTCATATCCGAACGCCAAGCTTGCCATCCACGCCAAGGAGAGTCCCATCCGGACATGGGTGAGAGTCTTCGGTCTTGTATCTTCGTAGCCCATCAGTCCAGCCAATGTCCAACAGGCCGGACTCCTGAGGACCCCTTAGTCCAGGACCCCGTCAATCGTGTTTTACAATACAGAGCCGCCGCCAAGCCATAATCTTCATCAGGAGGGCTGATCTGGAGTCCGTTCGGGGCTCCGGAGAGGGGAATTCGTCACCATCATCATCATCAACCTTCCTCCATCACCAATTTCATGATGCTCACCGCCGTGCGTGAGTAATTCCATCGTAGGCTTGCTGGACGGTGATGGGTTGGATGAGATTTATCATGTAATCAAGTTAGTTTTGTTAGGGTTTGATCCCTAGTATCCATTATGTTCTAAGATTGATGTTGCTATGACTTTGCTATGCTTAATGCTTGTCACTAGGGCCCGAGTGCCATGATTTCAGATCTGAACCTATTATGTTTTCATGAATATGTGTGAGTTCTTGATCCTATCTTGCAAGTCAATAGTCACCTACTATGTGTTATGATCCGGTAACCCCTAAGTGACAATAATCGGGACCACTCCCGGTGATAACCGTAGTTTGAGGAGTTCATGTATTCACTAAGTGTTAATGCTTTGGTCCGGTACTCTATTGAAAGGAGGCCTTAATATCCCTTAGTTTCCAATTGGACCCAGCTGCCACGGGAGGGTAGGACAAAAGATGTCATGCAAGTTCTTTTAAATAAGCACGTATGACTATATTCAGGATACATGCCTATATTACATTGATGAACTGGAGCTAGTTCTGTGTCACGCTATGTCATAACTATTGCATGAGGAATCGCATCCGACATAATTATCCATCCTTGATCTTTGCTTAGTTACTTTTCTGTTGCCACTATTACGATTGCTACAAGAACTACTACGGTTACTTTTGCCACTGTTACCGTTACTTCCATACTACTTTGCTACTAAATACTTTGTTGTAGATATTAATACTTTAGAATATTCTCTGGCTCCCCTTGTGTCGAATCAATAAATTTGGGTTGAATACTCTACCCTCGAAAACTGTTGCGATCCCCTATACTTGTGGGTTATCAAGACTATTTTCTGGCACCGTTGCCGAGGAGCATAGCTCTATTCTTTGAGTCACTTGGGATTTATATCTCTTGATCACTATGAGGAACTTGAAAGATGAAAGAACTAAGATTTTTCCCTCAACTACGAGGGGAGGTAAGGAACTGCCATCTAGCTCTGCACTTGATTCACCTTCTGTTTTGAGTAAAATTGTGACACCTACTCCTGCTATTGATTCTGATATGTCACATGTTTTTAATGATGCCACTTCTACTATGCATGATGCTTATGATGAAACTACTTCTCTGCTTGATAATATTGTGCCATTAGGTGAATTTCTTGATGAACAACTTGCTAGGGTTAGAGAGAATGAAATTATTGAAACAGATAATATTGATGAATGTGATGATGAAGATTCTCCCCTAGATATGAATTACCTGATGTGCCTGAGGGTTATGTTATGGATGAAGAAACTGCTAGAGACATTTTTGCTTGCAAAGATAGATATGATATTAAGAAACTGTTAGCTAAGCTGAAAGAAAAGTCTTTGAATGCTAGAATGAAATATGACCCTGCTTTTTCTACTTCACCTATCTGTATTTCTGATAAGTATTATGATTTCTCTGTCGATCCTGAGTTAATTACTTTGGTTGAATCTGATCCTTTTTATGTCTATGAATCTAAAACTGTTGTGGCACATCTTACTAAATTGAATGATATAGCCACCCTATTCACTCATGAGGAAAAAATGCGTTACTACTATATCCTTAAGTTATTTCTGTTCTCATTAAAGGGTGATGCTAAAACATGGTTTAATTCTCTTGCTCCTGGTTGTGTGCGTAGTCCCCAGGATATGATTTATTACTTCTTTGCTAAATATTTCCCTGCTCATAAGAAACAAGCTGCCTTAAGGGAAATATATAATTTTGTGCAAATTGAAGAAGAGAGTCTCCCACAAGCTTGGGGGAGGCTTCTCCGATTACTTAATGCTTTTCCTGATCATCCTCTCAAGAAAAATTAAATGTTTGATATATTTTATAATGGACTAACCGATGCTTCCAGAGACCACCTGGATAGTTGTGCTGGTTGTGTTTTCAGGGAAAGAACTGTCGAGCAAGTTGAATTGCTATTGAATAATATATTGAGTAGTGATAATGATTGGACACTTCCTGAACCAACTCCTAAGCCAACTCCGAAGAAAAGGGGTATTCTATTTCTTAGTCCTGAAGATATGCAAGAGGCAAAGAAATCTATGAAAGAAAAAGGTATTAAAGCTGAAGATTTTAAGAATTTACCACCTATTGAAGAAATACATGGTCTTAATAATCCGACATAGGTAGTAAAGGTAAATTATCTCTATAGATTTAATGAAGGTGATATTCCTCGTAATAAGTCTGCTAGCCAATGCTTTTATAAGTTTGATAATTTTATTGTTAAACAAGAAAACTTCAATGCTTATGTTTGTAGAGAATTGAAACGTAATACTTATATGATTGAACACTTGAGTGATTATATGTTTAGAGTTAAAGGTGACCTCAAACTTATTAGTAAACATGCTTCTATGGTTACCACTCAAGTAGAACAAGTGCTTATAGCACAAGATGATTTTCTCAATGAATTGAATAATAAGGAAAATGAAAATGATGTTAGAGTTGTGACT
Organism: Triticum dicoccoides; assembly: GCF_002162155.2. Taxonomy (NCBI): domain Eukaryota; kingdom Viridiplantae; phylum Streptophyta; class Magnoliopsida; order Poales; family Poaceae; genus Triticum; species Triticum dicoccoides. The sequence continues at coordinate 446,142,740 of NC_041384.1, forward strand.
AGAGGTGGTAAAATGACTCAGGAACCTTTATATCCAGAGGGCCACCCTAAGAGAGTTGAGCAAGATTCTTAGAGAACTAATGTTGATGCACCTAGTCCTTCTAAGAAGAAGAAAAAGAAAAATGATAGGACTTTGCATGCTTCTAGTGAACCTGTTGTTGAGACACCCGAGAATCCCAATGATATTTCCATTTTTGATCCTGAAACACAATCTGGTAATGAACATGAACCTAGAGACAATGTTAATGATGATGTCATGTTGATGCTCAACCTAGCAATAACAATGATGTAGAGATTGAACCTGCTGTTGATCTTGATAACCCACAATCAAAGAATCAACGTTATGATAAGAGAGACTTCGTTGCTAGGAAGCATGGTAAAGAAAGAGAACCATGGGTTCAGAAACCCATGCCTTTTCCTCCTAAACCATCCCAAAAAAAGGATGATGAGGATTTTGAGCGCTTTGCTGAAATGATTAGACCTATCTTTTTGCGTATGCGTTTGACTGATATGCTAAAAATGAATCCTTATGCTAAGTATATGAAATATATTGTTACAAATAAAAGAAAGATACTGGAAACTGAAATTTCCACCATGCTTGCCAATTATACTTTTAAACATGGAATACCTAAGAAACTAGGAGATCCCGGACTACCAACTATACCATGCTCCATTAAAAAAAACTATGTTAAAACTGCTTTATGTGATCTTGGAGCCGGTGTTAGTGTTATGCCTCTCTCTTTATATCGTAGACTTGATTTGAATAAGTTGACACCTACTGAAATATTGTTGCAAATGGCCGATAAATCAACTGCTATACCTATCGGTATTTGTGAGGATGTGCCTATTGTGGTTGCAAATGTTACTATTTTAATGGACTTTGTTATTCTTGATATTCCCGAGGATGATAGTATGTGGGTTATCCTTGGTAGACCCTTTTTGAATACTGCAGGGGCTGTTATTGTGTAACATCCCAAATTTTCAATTTGGAATGTTATACATAGATCATCCATGCATATCATGTTTTATTGCTTTTCCGTTCCATAATCCTCGAAATCCAAAGCAGCTCAAGGACCCTCGGAGAGAGTTGGGGATTTCCCGGTCTTCATATTTGATTCTTTTATCAAATGATGAAAAGAGGATTTGATTTTAATTATTTCTCTCCGAAAAATATTTCACATTAAAAATTAAAGAGAGGAGATAATATGACTTCTCCAAAATAAATGAAATATTGCAGGAAAAATATTAAAATCATTAAATTGATTTTTATTGGATTTTATTCGGATTTTATTTGCATTAGAAAAATTGCATGTTTTTCAAAATTGCATTTTAGGGCCAAGAAAATGTTCTTCTTGTTCTAAATATTTTATTTAGACGGTGAAAAATTGTTTTGGCATTTTCTAGGTTTTATTTATTTATTTTTTTTCTAGGATTTTATTTCGGTCGGTGAAGTTTTTTTTTAAAAAGGGTTCCGCGCCGACTGGGCCTAAGGCCCAACCGTGCCAGGCCGCCGCTGCCGCCGCCTCCTGCGCGCGCCGCCGCTGCCACTCGGACCGGAGTCCAAGTTGGACTCCGCAGCCTCCGCGCCTTGCCCCCTCCTCCAAGTCGCCGCCCCCGCCCCTTTATATACGCCGCCACCCCGCCCCAACACCACCACCACCGCCGCCAACCCTGCCGCCCGCGCTCGCCACCGCAGCCGCCGCCGCCTAGCACCGCCGCCGCCGCCAAGCCCCGCTGCCCTCGCGAGCCGCTGCCCCGCCTCGCCGGAGCCCTCTCGCCGAGGTAGCCACCGCGCCCCGCCGCCGGTTTTTTTTATAAAAACCGTTCGGTTTTTTCAGAAACCCTAGATCCGTTTTTTGGATTTGCCGGTTTTTTCGATTCTTCTAGTTAGCGGACGTTCGTCCGAACATTCATTTTAACGAATGGTTCCTCGCCCGTTAGAAACAACTAATGAACGCTCGTTCGTTAGTCTGTTCGTGAGTTTTCTTTTATCGGACTTACTCCGCGATTTTTCTGATCGTGATTTCTGATTCGATCTTAGCTTCTGTTTATCTTTTCACTCGTTTAACGGAATCAGGCGATTCAAGCACCTAGAGTTTCGTCTCGAAACCCTCTTTCCGTTTAACCAACTCAAACAAGTTTTGCTAAAATTTGACCTAGTTTCACATTAGTAAATGAAGCTTCTTTCTTTCGCCATTTGAGTTTCATTGCTCCACTTGTTTTGATTCTTTTTGCGAACCGGAGTTCTTAATTTGAACTCTCTGGTCAACCTCTCTTATTTGAGTTTTTCTTGTGCATCGTTGCTTGTTACTTATGTATGTTATTGTTTGCTTGCGATAGAATTCTCGGAGTGCGAAGCGTGTTACTACGAGTCTCTAGGATCGCGGATCGTCAGCAAGGCAAGTAACACTTTGATCATATCCCATTATTACCCAGTTTTTATGCATTAGTTCCAATCCTCAAACATTGCATGATTAGGATGTCATTCACTTGTGGGTTGGGAAGTAGTTGCTGAGGTAGAACCTATTGCCCTGTTACATTCAAACCCTTGGGAGTTACTTCTACGTATTGCCTATTGCTATGCTATGCTCGTAGACGTGGTTTGGGTTTGAGCGAAATTCATGTCAGATGTGAGATTGTTAATTAATGGTTCAACTTAAGGTGGCAACTTAATCAAACAACTGGGTGGATTGAGGCACCTGGGGAACCCAGTGTTGTCTGTTTTTTTGGAAATCCCGGGGTACCCGTGTGATCTTCCTATGGACCGCCACCCAGGCTCAAAGGGAACTGAGATGATTCATGCTAGAAACTTCTGTGTGCAGCCACAAGCTATTATGGGCTCTAGCATAGTTGGGTAAGTTACGTGAAGCTCTTGAAGAGGTAGATCAGCAGGTAGTGGGTTTTGTAGGTTTGGTATGGTCTACCCGAAGTAGAGAGTTAACGTTTCTGAAAGACTGTGTCTCGGTCATCCGTTTCTCAAACACCATGTAGTGCGAGAAATCCAACGGAGGCGATCGAGTCTTGTGGGGAAAAGTGTGCAAACCTTTGCAGAGTGTACAATCTAATCATGGTTAGTCGTGTCCCCGGTTATGGACAATTCTTGAGTATCTAGTACTTGGGTTATCACATGTATCTCATCATGCTTAATTAATATTGTTGGGATGTTAATCACTTTAATTGAGATTGAGTTGGGGATACCTTCTAAATGATGTTTCAACCACCATGATAGTAAAATTAAAATCTATTCCGTTGTTGTAGGGAAAAATTGGCTTTTCGCAAAACTACAACCATAGAGCTTTCCACCAGCCATATATGCATGTAGTGATAGCATTATTCTGTTTCTGCTCTACTGTGTTATATTGCCAGCATATTCCATGTGCTGACCCGTTTTCGGGCTGCAACGTATTATGTTGTAGACTTTTCATATGAGGAGTAAGGTTCGTTAGGTCGTTGTCGTGCAGCTCAACTATGCCATTGGAGTTGATGGATTCACCTTATCTTCCAAGCCTTCTGCTGTTATCGCATTAGATGGCCTTAAGCCATATTATTGTAATAAGTTCTCTTTGGAGACATTCGATGTAATAGTGTGTGATTGCTACTCTGTTATAAATCCTTCGAGTACTGTGTGTGTCAGCATTACCGATCCAGGGATGACACTGAAGCACAGAGACTTGACCATCTGAGGTTGGGTCGCTACAAGATGGTATCAGAGCACACACTGAGTGTACGACACGACCACTAAGATAAACCCTAGGTCACACTTCTCTTCTCGTTTCTGACTCCTCTCCACTTTCTACTCTTTAGGATGACGGAGATGAAGAACAAGTTTGCACAACCGGATGAAGACACACCTTTTGGACGCCACTTGAAGGAAGTCACTAGGTACTTGAACATTGGAATGCCAAGCTTCACGGGACATACAACGCCACTTTACCTAAAGAGGAGTGCTGGATGATTCAAGTACAAGTTCCAGGAAGGACGTTCTCGCCAACTTCTAAACCCATAGAATTTTCCTTCGACGCACCAACTTGGAGTTTAGGAAAGAGTATGGCAGCTCACATCACCAAGGGACGCATTGGAGAAGTTTACAACAGGGAGCTTAAGGACACTATTTACCAAATATGTGGGCGCCGAGACGAGCAATGGGAAGTAATCAGCACTACGAAGGATAGATCCATTGCAGCTTTCATCCAGGAGTTAAACCAGCACATTCGACGTTAGGAGAACCAGATGTGTGCGGACATGATGGACTTGAAGTAGGCGAAGACTAGGATCATCGAGCTGCAGGAAGAACTCAAGTTTACCCGCGATGGATATGAGGAGGAAATCAAGACCCTACTGGAGAAGAATGACGACTTAGACAAGAAGATCGGAGTATTCATGGGAGGACCAGCACCAATAGAAGAAGAAGAAGAACCCAAGGAAATACGCCCCAAGGACTACATCATCATCGACGACACCGACTCCAACCCTAGTGATGATGACTTTGAAGATGAAGCTGGAGCAGACATCATGGAGTCTTCCACCGATCAAAATTTCTAGATGACTATCATATATTAGTAGTATTTCCCCCATGTATATAGTAGTAGTGAGCACTTTTGCGATAGTTCTAGACCGTTTCTATGCCCTTGCTTGATTGATTGAGTGAAATGATTGTGTTTGTCTCATGTGCATATGGGTAGTGTTTTCTCATTAGACCTCTTCTATTCTAAATCTCTCCCATCTAAACCCCTCAGATGCCTCCGAGACATGACACCGGTTTTGCCTTCCCGCCGGAGCTCACCCAGTTGATCCAGCAGCAGAATGCCTTGATGCAATTGCTAGTTCATAACCAGGGCAACAACAACAATAACAACAACAACAACCCACTGCCAGTGGACAACCTAGCCCGTTTTCTAAGGTTACAGCCGCCGGTGTTTTCCAGTAGCACCGAGCCTATAGTTGCTGATGATTGGCTACGCCGAATTGGAAGGGAGTTGAACACCGCAGGTTGCACAGATGCTGAGAAGGTGCGCTTTGCCGCACATCAATTGGATGGACCAGCAGCCTCATGGTGGGAGAATTACACTACCACTTTTCCTATAGCCAATGTCACTTGGGACCAGTTTCAGCAAGCTTTCCGCACAACCCATGTCTCCACTGGATCTATGCAGATGAAGAAGCGGGAGTTCCGCAACCTATGCCAGGGGAACCGTAGTGTGGCTCAGTACGTGGATGAGTTTAGCAAGTTATCTCGCTACGCCCCTCATGATGTGGCCACAGATGCCGCGAAGCAGGAGAAGTTTATGGAAGGGCTGAATGATGAGATGAGCATGCAGTTGATCGTAGCAACCTTCAACAACTACCAAGAGTTGGTAGATAAGGCTCTTATGATTGAAGGGAAACAACAACAGATTGAGAGCCGCAAGAGAAAGTATGGACAAGGGAAGTATAACTCAGGAGCTCAGCAGAAGCCTCGCCTAACCCCGAACATGGGAGGACTTGTTCACAACCATGGAGGTCACAACCACACTAGAGGAGGATCACATAACCACAGTGGTACTAAGAATGGGAATGGGAGCAGAGCTAACAACAATCAGAACCGCTCGAACCCGTCCACTCCCGCCAAAAGAGACTTAAGTCAGGTTACCTGTTTTAAGTGCGGGAAGACAGGGCACTATGCCAATGACTGCCCCGAAGGAATGAATGGAAACGGAAATGGAAGCACTGGGAAGAAGCCCAATCCATTCAACAAAGGAAAAGTGAACCACATTAACGTGGAGGAGGTTGAAGAGCAGTCGGACGCGGTAATAGGTAAGTTTTTGGTTAAGTCATTTACCGCTCTTGTTCTTTTTGATACTGGTGCATCGCATTCATACATATCAAGGGGATTCGTGGATAAGTTTAAACTACCAACCCAAACCCTTAGGACCCCTCTTTTAGTGAGTTCACCCGGAGCAGAGTATATGTCTAGCCGATGGTGTGACCAGATACCCTTAACCATTGGTACACATGTTTTTCTGTCCGACCTAATTATCTTGGAGTCACAAGGATTGGATGTGATATTGGGTATGGACTGGATGTCAATTTTGGAGGAAGCATTGACTGTGCTAGTAAGTCGATTTATCTCACCACCCCGGAAGGAAAAATGATTAAGTATGTATCTAGGCATGTGCCTAGGAGGAGTCAAGTGAATGCCCTTACGGGAGTTGTTCAGGAGGAAATGCATGTAGTGAAGGATTACCCGGATGTTTTCCCGGACGAGTTACCAGGCATGCCACCGGACAGAGATATTGAGTTTTTGATAGAACTGTTACCAGGAACAGGACCAATATCCAAGAGACCCTATCGGATGCCCGCAAATGATCTGGAAGAAATTAAGAAACAGATCAAGGAGTTATTGGAGAAAGGATATATTCGAAGAAGTTCATGACCTTGGGGAGCCCCAGTACTTTTGGTTGAGAAGAAGGATAAATCCTTGAGGATGGCTGTTGATTATCGAGCATTGAATGAAGTGACGATTAAGAACAAGTACCCACTGCCGATGATCAACGATCTGTTTGATCAGTTGCAAGGAGCTAAAGTGTTTTCGAAGATCGATTTGCGATCAGGGTATCATCAGTTGAAGATACGAGAGAAGGACATACCAAAGACGGCGTTCACAACGCGATATGGATTACACGAGTACACGGTCATGTCATTTGGACTGACTAACGCCCCTGCCTATTTCATGAGCATGATGAACTAGGTGTTCATGGAGTATTTGGACAAGTTTGTTGTGGTGTTTATTGATGATATCATGGTATACTCGAAGAACGAGGAGGAGCACAAAGAGCATTTGCGTTTAGTTCTCGAGAAGCTCAGGGAACACCAGTTGTATGCTAAGTTTAGCAAATGCGAGTTTTGGCTGAAGGAAGTCGGATTCCTTGGACATGTTATATCAGGAGAAGGTATAGCAGTAGACCCCAGCAAGGTTCAGTCAGTCACTGAATGGTTGGCACCCACCTCAGTTAGCGAGATCTGCAGTTTTCTTGGACTCGCGGGATACTACTGGAGATTCATTGAGAATTTTTCCAAGATTGCAAAACCAATGACTGGACTGTTGAAGAAGGATACCAAGTTTAAATGGACAGAGGATTGTGAAGCAAGTTTCTAGGAGTTGAAGAAACGTTTGACTACAACCCCAGTGCTAGTACCGCCAGATATACATAAGGAGTTCCAAGTGTATTGCGACGCCTCTCTCTTAGGACTTGGATGTGTGCTTATGCAGGACGGAAGAGTTGTTTCGCATGCCTCACGACAACTAAAACCTCATGAGTTGAATTATGCCACGCATGATTTGGAGCTAGCAGCCGTAGTGCATGCGTTGAGGACTTGGAGACATTACCTTATTGGAAACCGTTGTGATGTGTACACGGATCACAAGAGTTTGAAGTACATCTTCACCCAGAAGGAGCTGAACCTTAGGCAGAGGAGATGGTTGGAGCTTATAAAGGATTATGACATGAAGCTACACTATCATCCAGGTAAGGCCAATGTCGTAGCAGACGCATTGAGTCGGAAGAGTTATGTTAATACCCTTGAAAGTAAAGGACTGCCGAAGGAATTAGCAAAGGACATCATGGAACTTCGGTTAGAGATTGTACCTAGAAGGTTCATTGCCACAATGGAGGTTCAGTCGACATTGCTGGACAAGATTCAGGAAGCTCAGAAAGATGATAAAGAGATTGCCGAGATAAAGGAGAAGATGGGCAAAGGAAAGGCCAAAGGTTTTCATGAGGATGAGCATGATACCCTATGGTTTGAGGACCGAGTTTATGTGCCCAACAACCAGGAGATCAGGAAGTTAATACTTCAAGAGGCCCATGACTCACCATACTCGATACACCTCGGAAACACCAAGATGTATTTGGATTTGAAGGAACGTTTCTGGTGGACTGGTATGAAGAAGGATATTGCCGAGTATGTAGCCATATGTGATGTATGTCAGAGAGTTAAGGCAGAACATCAGAAGCCAGCAGGACTATTACAGCCTATGCTGATACCCGAATGGAAGTGGGATAAACTTGGCATGGACTTTATCACTGGATTACCCAGGACTAAAGCATGATATGATTCCATATGGGTAGTAGTTGATCGTTTGACCAAAGTAGCTCACTTCATCTCAGTGAAAACCACCTATACAAGTGCAAAGTTGGCCAAGATATATATGTCCAGGATCGTATGTCCGCATGGAGTTCCGAGGACCATCGTATCGGATCGAGGAACACAGTTTACTTCAAAGTTTTGGCATCAGTTACACCAGACTTTGGGAATGAGATTGGAGTTCAGTACAACGTTTCACCCGCAGACAGATGGACAGACTCAGTGAGTCAATCAAATTTTGGAGGACATGTTGAGAGCCTGTGCGCTAGATTATGGATCCAGTTGGGATGAAAATTTGCCGTATGCAGAGTTCTCATACAACAATAGCTACCAAGCCAGTTTGAAGATGGCACCGTTTGAAGCCCTGTATGGACGCAGGTGCAGAACACCGTTGATGTGGGATGAGGTAGGAGACCGACAGTTGTTTGGACCATACTTGATTAAAGAATCTGAGGAGAAGGTAGAACTGATCCGAGACCGACTGAAGATTGCTCAGTCCAGGCAGAAGAGTTATGCAGACTCAAAATCCAAGGAGGTAACATATGAAATTGGAGATAGAGCATATCTGCGAGTATCGCCCTTGCGAGGAGTGAAACGTTTTAGAGTTAAAGGAAAGTTAGCCCCGAGATTTGTAGGACCGTATCGCATTTTGGAACGGATGGGAGAAGTCGCCTACAAGTTGGAGTTACCTGAGGGATTGCCAAGAGTCCACGATGTGTTCCATGGTTCACAGCTGAAGAAGTGTCATGCTGAGATGGCGGGAATACCATTAAGAGATACAGTACCCTTGGAGGCGATTCAGTTGGACAGTGATTTGACTTACGAGGAGAAGGCAGTTATGATTCTTGAGTTTGCCAGCAGAGTCACCCGCAGTAAGGTTATCAAGTTTTGTAAAGTTCAGTGGGGCCACCATACTGAGGATGAAGCTACCTGGGAACGAGAGGATGATCTCCGCAAGGACCACCCATACCTATTTTCTAGCCAACCCGAATCTCGAGGGCGAGATTCATCTTAAGGGGGGTAGGTTTGTAACATCCCAAATTTTCAATTTGGAATGTTATACATAGATCATCCATGCATATCATGTTTTATTGCTTTTCCGTTCCGTAATCCTCGAAATCCTAAGCAGCTCAAGGACCCTCGGAGAGAGTTGGGGATTTCCCGGTCTTCATATTTGATTCTTTTATCAAATAATGAAAAGAGGATTTGATTTTAATTATTTCTCTCCAAAAAATATTTCACATTAAAAATTAAAGAGAGGAGATAATATGACTTCTCCAAAATAAATGAAATATTGGAGGAAAAATATTAAAATCATTAAATTGATTTTTATTGGAATTTATTCGGATTTTATTTGCATTAGAAAATTTGCATGTTTTTCAAAATTGCATTTTAGGGCCAAGAAAATGTTCATCTTGTTCTAAATATTTTATTTAGACGGTGAAAAATTGTTTGGCATTTCTAGGTTTTAATTTTTTTTCTAGGATTTTATTTCGGTCGGCGAAGTTTAAAAAAAAAGGGTTCCGCACCGTGGCCTAAGGCCCAGCCGCGCCAGGCTGCCGCCACCGCCTCCTGCGCGCGCCGCCGCCGCCGCCGCCACTCGGACCGGAGTCCGAGTAGGACTCCGCAGCCGCCGCGCCTTGCCCCCTCCTCCAAGTCGCCGCCCCCGCCCCTTTATATACGCCGCCACCCCGCCCCAACACCACCACCACCACCGCCAACCCTGCCGCCCG
>NC_041384.1:446153075-446211042 GCF_002162155.2 Triticum dicoccoides
CGCCCGCGCTCGCCGCTGCCGCCTAGCGCCGCCGCCGCCCTTGCGAGCCGCTGCCCCGCCTCGTCGGAGCCCTCTCGCCGGAGGTAGCCACCGCGCCCTGCCGCCGGTTTTTTATATAAAAACCGTTCGGTTTTTTCTTCAGAAACCCTAGATCCGTTTTTTTGGATTCACCGTTTTTTTCGGTTCTTCTAGTTAGCGGACATTCGTCCGAATGTTCGTTTTAACGAACGGTTCCTCGCCCGTTAGAAACAACTAACGAACGCTCGTTCGTTAGTCTGTTCGTGAGTTTTCTTCTATCGGTTTTATTCCGCGATTTTTCTGATCGTGATTTCTGATCCGATCTTAGTTTCTGTTTATCTTTTCGCTCATTTAACGGAATCTGGCGATTCAAGCGCCTGGAGTTTCGTCTCGAAACCCTCTTTCCGTTTAACCAACTCAAACAAGTTTTGCTACTGTAAAATTTGACCTAGTTTCATATTAGTAAATGAAGCTTCTTTCTTTCGCCGTTTGAGTTTCGTTGCTCCGTTTGTTTTGATTCTTTTTGCGAACCGGAGTTCTTAATTTGAACTTTCTGGTCAACCTCTCTTATTTGAGTTTTGCTTGTGCATCGTTGCTTGTTACTTATGTATGTTACTGTTTTCTTGCGATAGAATTCCCGAAGTGCGAAGCATGTTACTACGAGTCTCTAGGATTCGCGGATCGTCAGCAAGGCAAGTAACACTTTGATCATATCCCATTATTACCCAGTTTTTATGCATTAGTTCCAATCCTCAAACATTGCATGATTAGGATGTCATTAACTTCTGGGTTGGGAAGTAGTTGCTGAGGTAGAACCTATTGCCCTGTTACATTCAAACGCTTGGGAGTTACTTCTACGTATTGCCTATTGCTATGCTATGCTCGTAGACGTGGTTTGGGTTTGAGTGAAATTCATGTTAGATGTGAGATTGTTAATTAATGGTTCAACTTAAGGTGGCAACTTAATCAAACAACTGGGTGGATTGAGGCACCTGGGGAACCCAGTGTTGTCTGTTTTTTTTTTGAAATCCCGGGGTACCCGTGTGATCTTCCTATGGACCGCCACCCAGGCTCAAAGGGAACTGAGATGATTCATGCTAGAAACTTCCGTGTGCAGCCACAAGCTATTATGGGCTCTAGCATAGTTGATTAAGTTACATGAAGCTCTTGAAGAGGTAGATCAGCAGGTAGTGGGTTTTGTAGGTTTGGTATGGCCTACCCGGAGTAGAGAGTTAACGTTTCTGAAAGACTGTGTCTCGGTCATCCGTTTCTCAAACACCATGTAGTGCGAGAAATCCAACGGAGGCGATCGAGTCTTGTGGGGAAAAGTGCACAAACCTCTGCATAGTGTACAATCTAATCATGGTTAGCCGTGTCCCCGGTTATGGACAATTCTTGAGTATCTAGTACTTGGGTTATCACATGTATCTCATCATGCTTAATTAATACTGTTGGGATGTTAATCACTTTAATTGGGATTGAGTTGGGGATACCTTCTCAATGATGTTTCAACCACCATGATAGTAAAATTAAAATCTATTCCGTTGTTGTAGGGAAAAATTGGCTTTTCGCAAAACTACAACCATATAGCTTTCCACCAGCCATATATGCATGTAGTGATAGCATTATTCTGTTTCTGCTCTACTGTGTTAAATTGCCAGCATATTCCATGTGTTGACCCGTTTTTGGGCTGCAACGTATTATGTTGCAGACTTTTCAGACGAGGAGTAAGGTTCGTTAGGTCGTTGCCGTGCAGCTCAGCTATGCCGTTGGAATTGATGGATTCACCTTATCTTCCAAGCCTTCCGCTGTTATCGCATTAGATGGCCTTAAGCCATATTATTGTAATAAGTTCTCTTTGGAGACATTCGATGTAATAGTGTGTGATTTTTACTCTGTTATAAATCCTTCGAGTATTGTGTGTGTCAGCATTACCGATCCAGGGATGACACTGAAGCACAGAGACTTGACCATCTGAGGTCGGGTCGCTACATATTGATTGCAACAAAGGCAATGCCACTTCTCATGTTAATGGTAATGAACATACCGCTACACTTTCCGAGGAAACAACCTCAAGTCCATAGTATGAATTCTATTGGAAAATTTTCAACAATCACTATTGGAGGTTTTGAATTCCCTCTTCCTACTGTCAAGAAGAAATATGATATTCTTATTGTTGGTGATATGCATATCCCCGTTGAGGTAACTTAGTCTTATTCAAAAATTCTCCGGTTTCATGTTATTCGGAAATAGTTTGTTAACAAGACTTGATCAACCTTGTTAGTGGATTCCTTTTGATGAGCATGAGATGGATGAAGTTAGAAAGCACAACTCTCTGTACCCTCCTTTTACTTTCTGTTATTTAGATTAAATAAAGCAAAAATAGTATTTTCTGTCTGTTTTCCGCATTATCCTTGCAATAAAAATACCCCGAAAATAAAAGTTCTCCAAATGTCCTGAAAATAATATATGATTTTTTGTAGAATATTTAAGAATTACTGGCACTAAGAACACACCAGGGGGCCCCACCACTTGGCCACAAGGGTGCAGGGCTCCCCCCTGGGGCGCGCCCCTGCCTCGTATACCCCGTCCACTTATTCTAGCACCCACTCACTTCGTCTTCCTCTAGAAAAAATCCTCCCATAGCTCAAAACGCGAGTTCTAGCTCATCTGCTGCCATTTTCGATCTCCTTGCTCAAAGCTCCATTCACAAAACTACTTTGGGGGATTGTTCTTCGGTATGTGACTCCTCCAATGGTCCAATTAGTTTTTGTTCTAGTGCTTTATTTATTGCAAATTTTTGCTGCTAAGGTGACCCTGTTCTTGAGCTTGCATGTCAAATTTACATGGTGAAAAGTAGTTTTAATGCATGATATACTCCCTCCGTCCTTAAAAAGGTGTACTTCCAACTTTGTTGGAAAGTCAAACATTTTTATGTTTGGCCGTATTTATACAATAATACATCAACATTTATGCCACCAAATTAGTAGCATTAGATTCATCATAAAATATATTTTCATCATGTACCCATTTTGTTTCACAAACATTGATATATTTAAACATACTCGGTCAAACTTTGAAATAGTTTGACTCTCCAACAAAGTTGGAAGTACACTCTTTAAAGGATGGAGGGAGTAGCCTCTAGGCACTTGTAGGAGTAGTTGCTATCAATCTTGTTGAGTTTGGTTCACTTTTATTTTGAGCCAATAAAAATTTCAGAAATTTTCAGAGAAAGAAAATGATGAAGAGATTGTTGAGGGGCTCTTCGAGCCGAAGTTCGAAGGATAAGCAGAATGAGGAGAATAAAAAGCCCAAATACAATCTTCCTCGCACTGCGGAGGTTCGGCCATGTGAATGGCCTTGTGATGAGTTCATAAGAACTGTCGGAATTTACGATGATTTCTATTACTTGGTTGAGAATGCAGGCCTCACCGACTTCCTCCACGACCAGCGCGAACGGTATCTCCTACTCACTAATATTTTCATGCAAAATTTTTATTTCCATGCTACCTTTAGTGGAGTTTCACTTATATGATGAGGTTAAGGAGATGTCACTCCATGATTTTTCTAGAGTCTGCAAGATACCCTTTGAGGGCAGCATCGAGGAACCACACCGTAGTGATGTGGATGGGTTTATTGATAGAATTGCTGTAGGAGAAACTAGGAAAGTTTCTGATGCAAGAATTACCAGTATAAGTTTTCCTGTTCTATGTTACTTTGCGATATTTGCTAGTAGATGCTTAATTGGTTGTGGGAACAATGGGAATCTTAGTGCTCCTGATATTGTCATTTTGCGCCATGCTTTGTTTCATGATACCACTTTCACCTTAGGCGCTATTGTTGCTAAACGATTAAATTTGAACTGTACAAAGGGCCCCATTTTTGGAGGCATCTTTGCTTCACGCCTTGCTGAACATTTTGGGATACCTATTAGGCATTATGAGAAAGTGTTGCCTCCTATTTTTCTAGATTATAATAGTATGGTAGCACATGATTTTATTGTTAAAGATAAGAAGAAGATGCTTAAGTATAATTTGATATTTGATAAAACTCACTTTGAGATTATTATCTTGCCTGCACCCTCTATGTTTAACATACTTTCAGGCACATACTCATCTTACTCGAGGCCATTTATGCATACTGGAGGCTGACACAAGTCCCAGAGCCCGAGCCTGAGCCACCACTTGATCCTTATCATCAATATGTTTATCAATGGGATCCGGAGGAGATCGCCAACCAGTGGCACCCTGAGGACCCTCCTCAGTATACCGGAGGGAGTAGCTTCGATCCGTGGGCATAGACCAACTTAGGCCAAAAGCCTAAGCTTGGGGGAGTACGTATTTCTCGCCGACATTACATTCATGTTCACACACTCATTCTAGTTATCGGTGCTCATACTTTTCATTGTACTATCCATGCTAGTTTATTTTCTTTTCTAAGCCCTCTTCTTGTGTGTTTGAAAAACCTTAAGAAAAACCAAAAAATAGTTGTAGTTAGTTTACTTTCCATGCATGTAGTGTAAGTAATTAAAAGAAAACCCCAAAAGATTTCTCGTTCTTCTTTTGCTTGTTGGGAGCTTTCTCGTGTAAATAGTTTTATTTCTTTTCTTGTTCTTTGGGGGTCGAGAGGAGAAGACCATGGTGAAAATGTTGAGTGGCTCTTATAATTTACCTAAGAGCCCATGTTACCTTGTCTTCTCCCTTGTATTAAATGCTTGCAGATTCCAGCTTAGTCCAATGCTCGTGCACTATTATTATTATCCACACCGTTCGGTCATGCAAGTGAAGGGCAATAATGATGATATATGATGGACTGATTGAGATGAGAGAAGCTGGTATGAACTCGACCTATCTTGTTTTTGTAAATTTTATTAGTTCATCGTTCCTGATTCAGCCTATTATGAATGAAACATGTTTGCAATGACAATTAGAGATTATAGTTGCCCATGTCATGCTTAATTAGCTAGGAGTTTATAATAGTTTACCTTGCGTGCCAACATGCTATTAAAATGGTTGTGATGTGGTATGATAGGGTGGCATCCTCCTTTGAATGATTCGAGTGGCTTGACTTGGCACATGTTCACGCATGTAGTTGACACAAAATCAACATAGCCTCCACGATATTTAAGTTCATGGTGATTTATATCCTACTCATGCTTGCACTCATTGTTGATTAATCTTAATGCATGTTCATGACTGTTGTCGCTCTCTAGTTGGTCGCTTCACAGTCTCTTTCTAGCCTTCACTTGTACTAAGCGGGAATACTGCTTGTGCATCCACTTCCATAAACCCCAAAGTTATTCCATATGAGTCCACCATACCTTCCTATATGCGGTATCTACCTACCGTTCCAAGTAAATTTGTATGTGCCAAACTCTAAACCTTCAAATGAAATTTTGTTTTGTATGCTCGAATAGCTCATGTATCAACTAGGGTTGTCTATATCTTCCATGCTAGGTGGGTTATTCTCAAGATGAGTGGACTCCACTCATCATTCATGAGAAAATGGCTGGTAACCGAGATGCCCAGTCCCATGCTCAAATCAAAATAATTGCAAACAAAACTCCTAGGATTTTTGTTAGTTGGTGGCACACGTTGTTTCGTACAAGCCATGGATTGATGTTTGTTGGTGGTGGGGGAGTATAAACTTTACCATTCTGTTTGGGAACCGCCTACAATGTATGTAGCATGGAAGATGTCGAGATCTCTTGGTTGTTATGTTGACAATGAAAGTATGCCACTCAAACTATTATTTATCTCTGTTTCAAAACTTGAGCTCTGGCACCTCTACAAATCCCTGCTTCCCTCTACGAAGGGCCTATCTATTTACTTATGTTGAGTCATCATCCTCTTATTAAAAGGCACCAGTTAGAGAGCACCGCTCTCATTCGCATGCAGTGTTATTAATTTACATTGAGTATGACTGTGACTGGATCTCTTTTACCATGAATTACAATGTCTAGTCAGTCCTTGATCTTCAGGGGTGCTCTGAATTTATGTTTTGTGGTCTCAGAAAGGGCCTGCGAGATACGATCTTGTTATATTATATTATGATTGTTTTGAGAAAGTGTTGTCATCCGAGATTTATTATTATTGCTCGCTAGTTGATTATGCCATTGATATGAGTAAACATGAGACCTAAATGTTATTGTGAATATTGTTAGTTCATAATCTTTGCTGAAAACTTGAATGCTGGCTTTACATATTTGCAACAACAACATCAAACAGTGTTTGTAAAAGTTTTTCTTTATCACTTTCAGTTTGTCAACTGAATTCCTTGAGGACAAGCAAAGGTTTAAGCTTGGGGGAGTTGACACGTCTCCAACGTATCTACTTTTTCAAACACTTTTGCCCTTGTTTTGGACTCTAACTTGCATGACTTGAATGGAACTAACCCGAGCTGACGCTATTTTCAGCAGAATTGCCATGGTGTTATTTTTGTGCAGAAATAAAAGTTCTCGGAATGACCTGAAAATTCACGGAGACACGTTTTGGAATTTATAAAAAAATACTAGCGAAAGAATCAGCGTAAGGGGGCCCAAACCCTGTCCACGAGGGTGTAGGGCGCCCCCAGGGGCACGCTCCTGCCTCGTGGGCCCCCTGATGATCCACCGACGTCAACTCCAACTCTATATATTCACGTCCAGGGAGAAAAATCAAAGAGAAGAAATCATCGTGTTTTACAATACGGAGCCGCCGCCAAGCCCTAATCTTCATCAGGGGGCTGATATGGAGTCCGTTTGGGGCTCCAGAGAGGGGAATCCGTCGCCATCATCATCATCAATCTTCCTCCATCACCAATTTCATGATGCTCGCCGTCGTGCATGAGTAATTCCATTGTAGGCTTGCTGGAAGGTGATGGGTTGGATGAGATTTATAATGTTATTAATCGAGTTAGTTTTGTTAGGGTTTGATCCCTAGTATCCATTATGTTCTAAGATTGATGTTGCTATGACTTTGCTATGCTTAATGGTTGTCACTAGGGCCCGAGTGCCATGATTTCAGATTTGAACCTATTATGTTTTCATGAATATATGTGAGTTCTTGATCCTATCTTGCAAGTCAATAGTCACCTACTATGTGTTATGATTCGGTAACCCCAAAGTGACAATAATCGGGACCACTCCCAGTGATGACCGTAGTTTGAGGAGTTCATGTGTTCACTAAGTGTTAATGCTTTGTTCAGGTACTCTATTAAAAGGAGGCCTTAATATCCCTTACTTTCCAATAGGAACCCGTTGCCACGGGAGGGTAGGACAAAATATGTCATGCAAGTTCTTTTCCATAAGCACGTATGACTATATTCAGAATACATGCCTACATTACATCGATGAACTGGAGCTAGTTCTGTGTCACCCTATGTTATAACTGTTGCATGAGGAATCGCATCCGATATAATTATCCATCATCGATCCATTTCCTATGAGCTTTTCACATATTGATCTTTTCTTAGTTACTTTTTCGTTGCCATTGTTATGATTGCTACAAGAACTACTATTGTTACTTTTGCCACTGAGGGAGTCCTGTATTAGGGGGTCTCCAGACAACCGGACTATATCCTTTGGCCGGACTGTTGGACTATGAAGGTACAAGATTGAAGACTTCGTCCCGTGTCCGGATGGGACTCTCCTTGGCATGGAAGGCAAGCTTGGCAATGCGGATATGTATATCTCCTCCCTTGTAACCAACTTTGTGTAACCGTAGCCCCCTCCGGTGTCTATATAAACTGGGGGGTTTAGTCCGTAGGACAACATACAATCTTACCATAGGCTAGCTTCTAGGGTTTAGCCTCTACGATCTCGTGGTAGATCAACTCTTGTAATACTCATATCATCAATATCAATCAAGAAGGACGTTGGGTATTACCTCCATCAAGAGGGCCCGAACCAGGATAAACATCGTGTCCCCTGCCTCCTGTTACCATCCACCTCAGACGCACAGTTCAGGACCCCCTGCCTGAGATCTGCCGGTTTTGACACCGACATTGGTGCTTTCATTGAGAGTTCCACTGTGTCGTCATCATAGGGAAGGATGGCTCGTCTCGTTGTCAAGGACAACATCACCTCTGGGGGAGCCCTGGCTGTAGGCCAAACTCTCCGACTAGGCGGCTTCATCATGACCGCCCGCTCGGCCGCTGCATCGATGATGACTTCTCGGGACATCAAAAATAGCCTCCACATCGGCTCGAAATTCATCGAGCAGATGGATCCAATGGAGCTCTCCTCTTTGAACGAGCTCTTCGATCGCATCGCCGCTCTGGGAGTCGCTACGGACTACGATCAGATTGGGCTTATACCCGACCAAAGGGAAATTAACTCTCCGCCAGTCACCCATCAGAGAGCGGTGGTGGAGGAGCAATGCGGCGATTCTCCCTCTATCCTGAGGACGAACTATGTCCGGATTCCCGAGCTCTCCGAGCCGGATACCCTCTCACGGGAGGACATCGCCCTAACCCTGAACCTAGAATAGGCTGCATACCGAACCCGCGGGGCAACAAACCGGAGCCCCAACTTCCAAGATCGGAAACTCCCCCGCCCCGGGGTCTCAGATTGGGTCAAGGTCCGGACTTAAATCCACCCACCCACCCAGATACAAACGATCTTTCCCACATCAGGCAACAACCCCAAGAGACAGTACATCAGTATTGGGCCAGATTCCTCCTTGTAATAAAAAAGGTCAAGGACTGTCGCGAGGAAGACGCAATTTCATTCTTTTGCAACAATTACACGGACAAGGGGATCCTCAACGGCATAAGTCACCGTGACATAGCACACTTCACTGACTTGGCGGCCATAGTACGGAAGTACTATGCGATGGAAAGCGCCTGGAAAACCCAAACAAAATTTTGGGTTAATCCGGCTCTGACAAAACCCCCAGTCCGAACTAAAAGGGTGCACTCTCATAAGTCGCCTGACTCAATTAGAAAGAAGCAAAAGCCCACTACAGGGCAGGGAACCGTATTGGAGGGGTGGCTTAACGGGCCCTGCAAAATTCATAGTACAACGGATACCATACCAACACACAACCTTAGAGCATGTTGGGTACTCCGGTAGGTGGCCAAGAGCGGTGAGGATCTCCTCATCCAAAACACCTCAGAGCACCTTCCCATGGATAACAATACAGTATTGACAGTCTTCGAGACCTTCGCCTCAAATAATAGGCCTAAGCGAGCACTCCGCAGCCTTGCCGAAGTCTGCCACGTGGCAGCAATAAATCCATGGAGCGACACGACAATCACCTTCAATGCTAGTGACAAACCTAAATTCCGAACAGCCCGAGCACCAGACGCCTTGGTCCTCAGTCCAATTGTGGACGACATTTGGCTCACTAAAGTGCTCATGGACGGCGGCAGCGGATTAAACCTCATTTATGAGGAGACTCTTCAAAAAATGGAAATAGACAGAAACCGTATTGAGCAAAGCAGCACGACCTTCCGAGGAATCATCCCTAGTCGGGAGGCACGTTGCGCTGGGAAAATCACACTAGATGTGGTATTCGGCACTCCGGAGAATTACAGGTCTGAAGAAATTACATTCCAAGTGGCCCCGTTCAGTAGCGGATACCACGCCCTTATAGGGCGGGAGGCATTCATGATCTTCCAAGCCATACCCCATTACGGGTACATGAAGCTCAAAATGCCCGGGCCCAATGGAATCATCACTCTAGCTAGTGACCTGGACATAGCACTCCGTGCCGAGAACAAAACAGCCGCACTGTCCCTCGAGGCATTATCCGAAGCCCTTGTGGCGGAGGAATTAACCGCGCTGCACTCCACAGTGGACAGGGACGGCGTGATACTAGACAAAAGATCCAAGTCCACCTCTTTTAAACCAGCGGATGAAATAGTCAAAATTCCAAGTCCATCCAACGAACCCCACAAAAACAGTATCCATCGGGGCACAGTTAAACCCCGCTATAGACGCCGCACTACGGGAGTTCCTGCGCGAGAATTAGGACATATTCGCTTGGCATCCTTCAGACATGCCACGAATCCCACGCAGGCTGGCAGAGCATAACCTCAACATTCTAAAAGGATTCAAGCCGGTCAAGCAGACTCTCCGGCGTTTCTCCGAACCCAAGCGACAAGCCAAGGGAGAGGAGCTAGCCAAGTTACTGGAGGCCGGATTCATTAAAGAAATAAAGCATCCGGACTGGCTAGCAAACCTGGTGATGGTACCAAAGAAGCACAAATCCTGGCGCCTATGCGTCGACTTCAAGGACCTTAATAAGGCTTCCGAAAGGATCCCTTCCCCCTCCCTCGCATCGATCAAATTATCGATGCTACTGCAGGACACGACTTATTGTGCTTCCTCGACGCATACTCCGGTTACCACCAAATTAAGATGGCGGAGTCCGATCAAGCCGCAACGGCATTTATCACTCCATATGGCCCCTTCTGTTTTAACACAATGCCCTTCGGGCTCAAAAACGCCGGCGCAATGTATCAGCGCATGATTCAGACATGTCTAGAAAAGCATATCGGCAAAAAATGGAGGCATACATAGACAATGTGGTCGTTAAAACCAGGCACGTCAACTCCCTAATAGATGACTTGAGGCTCACGTTCGACAATCTCCGAACATACGACATTAAGCTCAATCCGAAAAAATGCGTTTTTGGCGTACCAGCCGGAAAGCTCCTTGGCTTTATCGTCTCCAGTAGAGGAATTGAAGCAAATCCGGCCAAAATCCAAGCTCTGTCGCAGTTGGCTGTCCCAACTAACCTCAAGCAAATCCATAAGTTAATGAGATGTGTGGAGGCCTTAAGCCGCTTTATCTCCCGATTAGGAGAAAAGGCACTCCCCCTTTATCGCCTTCTTCGGTGCACCGAACACTTCGAGTGGATGGACGCAGCCACGGCCGGATTGGAAGAAATAAAAGCCATCCTGGCCACCAACCCAATCTTGGTCATGCCAAATGTCGGCGAACCAATGCTGTTATATATAGAGGCAACTCACCAAGTTGTAAGCGCAGTGCTCGTCGTCGAACGAGAGACGGACGAACATAAATTCCCACTTCAAAAGCCGGTATATTATGTATCCACTGTCCTCACTCCATGCAAATCACAGTACCCACAATATCAAAAGATAGCATATGCGGTATTCATGGCATCCCGGAAATTATGACACTACTTTCAAGAGTGTTCAATTACGGTGGCCTCCGAAGTACCACTCAACGACATAATAAACAACCGCGATGCCACGGGCCAGATTGCCAAATGGGCTATCGAGCTCCTCCCGTTTGACATAACATATAGACCACGACAAGCCATTAAGTCGCAAGTACTGGCCGATTTCGTCGCCGAATGGACAGAAGCCAAACTCCCTAAAGAGTACGGCATGCACTCCAATTGGATCATGCACTTCGATGGCTCCAAAATGCTGGCTGGTCTGGGGGCTGGCGTCGTCCTGACGTCCCCCACCGAAGATACAGTGCAATACGTACTCCAAATACTATACACAGACTCCAATAACGCAGCCGAATATGAGGCCCTATTACACGGTCTCTGGATGGCAGTTTCCATGGGCATTCAACGCCTGGAAGTGCGTGGGGACTCAAACCTCGCAATATCTCAAATAAATGGAGACTTCGATGCCAAGGATCCAAAAATGGCAGCATATCGCAACGCCATCCTCAAAATGTCAGCTCGGTTTGAGGGGCTTGAATTCCACCATGTGGCTCAGGGAAACAATCAGGCAGCAGATATCCTCGCCCGTATCGGCGCTAAGCGCGACCCTGTCCCACCCAACATCTTCCTGGAAAAACTGTTTAAGCCATCCGTGGTATGGGAGGGGGACACCGGTATCAATAATCTGGACCCGGCCACAACATCAGATACCGAACACTCTGACACAATCGGAGGCTCTGCCATCAAAATAACACCCTCAGCCCACGTGATAATGGCCGTCATCGCCCCATGGACAGAACCATTCCTGGCCTACCTAACCAGGCAGGAACTACCCAAGGACCAAAATGAGGCACGCTGCATAGTGCGGCGATCTAAAGCCTACAAGGTCCACGAAGGAGAGCTTTATAAGAAAAGCACTACCGGAGTCCTTCAAAGGTGCATCTCCGAAGAGGAAGGGTGGAAGCTTTGGCATAAATCCATGTTGGACTCGGCGGCCATCATGCCGCAGCCCGGTCCCTTGTAAGCAAGGCCTTCCGTACAGGTTTCTATTGGCCGACGGCCCGAGCAGATGCACATCATCTGGTCCAACAATGCGTCGGTTGCCAACTTTTTGCAAACCAAAGCCATATGCCGCCTACCGCTCTCCAAACAATCCCCATTACTTGGCCCTTTGCGGTCTGGGGGCTTGATATGGTCGGGCCCCTTAAAGGGGGAACCCATAAGAAAAAATACTTACTGGTCATGGTGGATAAATTCACCAAATGGATAGAAGCCAAACATGTCAAAACGGCTGAATCTAAACCAGTGATAGACTTCATATCTGGGGTTGTACACCGTTATGGCATCCCCCACAACATCATCACTGACAACGGCACGAACTTTACAGCCGATGAGGTGAAACTTTGGTGCAGCAACATGGGCATCAAGCTCGATTATGCTTCCGTCTATCACCCGCAAACTAACGGTCAGGTCAAGCGAGCAAATGGTCTTATCATGAGCGGCATTAAACCCAGATTAGTGTGGTCCTTAAAGGAATCAAACACGCATTGGGTAGAGGAGCTCGACTCCGTACTATGGGGGCTGTGGACCACGCGAATCGCACTACCGGATACACACCGTTTTTTATGGTGTACGGCGCAGAGGTGGTTTTGCCTTGCGACATAATTCATGACTCACCTCGAGTGCGCATGTACGAAGAAAAAGAGGCCGAGCTCGATCGACAGGGAAGTTTGGACGCCCTGGAGGAGGAGCGTGACGTGGCAAAATCCCGTTCCGCATTCTATCAGCAACAGGCTCGAAGGTATCAAAGCAGTGAAGTACAGGCCAAAACTTATAACGTTGGCGAACTAGTTCTACGCCTACCGGAGAAGAAAAAGAACAAGCTCAAGCCCAAATGGAAAGGTCCCTTCATTATTGACCAGGTTCTGACCGGTGGAGCGTACCATCTGCGGGATGCATCGGACAATTGACTCGAGCCAAACCCATGGAACGCAGCCAGACTCCGAAGATTTTACGCCTAGTGCCGGACTCTATGTTCGTCTCCTTACCTCCGTCAATTTTTTGCATATCAATTATCTGTATTTTCTCTCTTTCTCTCTTTTTATTTTCCTCAAGGCCCTAAAAGGTTACACCTGTGTCTTGGTTACACAATCTTGACACGCTAACCGCGCTCATTATACCTGGGGGCTTCTTATACAGAAGCTTAATCTAACTATTTTTCTGGGCTTTATGCCCCACACATGTGTTATTCTGCATCTACCTTTTTTCGCCATTATATGCATCGATATGACTTAAGTTTTGGCCAAGCTAGGTTGCCTGGCTCTTGTATTTATGCCCTACGTTCCCGTTAATTCGGCTAGGGCATAAGGGGAGCACCTCTGCAATTGTTACTGCCGGGTCAGCTGGATGTGTACCTCAGACTGGGTGAAGCCGAAAGCTAGCGTTCTTAAGGGAATATTCGGTCGGTGAACAAAAAATGACTTTTATTTAATTTGGCACATGCCCCCAGAGGTTTATAGCCTATGTCTCTTTTTGCAGTTCGGACATGCACATTAGGGCATGCGTACCCAGGGAAAGGAACCCTTAACGGAACTATTCTCCCTGGAAGATGTTTCTTACTACCCATGTAATATAACATAGCTAGTTGGGTACTTGTCTGTTCAAGCACTTATGACCCCTACGCCTGGTTGCCATGCATACCCCGGTTTTTACATAACCGAGCGGGTATTCAGATACACTCGGACTATCGGGTCCAGAGGTCGAAGCGAAAAGGACCGCCATGACAAATGATTTACAATCCGGCTAGGGACATTATATATGTCACTTGAAGTACACAGTCACTGAGACTGATTAAATTCTTCTTCTATACTATCCAACAGGCTGTCTAGCCTACAATCCTGTTGGGAATACTTTGCGGCTAATTCTACTTGGTTATACACCAAACTGACGGGTATCTCTTTCCCATCGGGCGCCACAGGTCTGACCTCGGCCATGTGGTTTGGGTCAACTTTGGTATATCGCATCTTCACCATAGCCCAGCCTTCCCTTGCACCTCGTCGGCAGGCTGATATCTTCCATAATTGGAAGCACCGCCGCCACTACAAAAAAAAATACACTTCCATGATGATACGTGTTTGTCACAGAAGGTCGCGTTTTTTGTCATGCATGTACATCCATGCCGATTTTATGACAGAATCAAGATAGTCATACATGTGCTGTCGTAGAAGTGTTCCATGACATTACCAAAATTTTCATCACGAAGTGTCCACTTCCATGACTATAAATCGCACGTCATAGAAGTGCTTTCGTCAAGGGTGACCGACACGTGGCATCCACCGTAACGGAACACTGTTAAGCTATCGGGTCGGATTTTGGATCCGATAACCCGTTAACAGCCCTGACCAATGGCAAATTTCCATGTGTAAAATTCTGATTGGCCGAAGGGAACACCTGTCAGCTCGTCAGTGGGCCAGATGTCGCCCGTCCATTGGAGGAGACATGCCTATGATACGTCGACACGTGGTTGGGCCCAACAAAGGCCCATATAGGTTAAAAAGGCCGGCCCAGTCAAAGGCACGTAGAACCTAAACAGGTACTAGTGGGCCAGCCCAATAATGGCCTGCTTAATAAAGGCCCATTTACGGCCCGAAGCCAGATCTGGCCCGTTAATTGTTCGCCCAATATTTGGGCCCATTTACGGCCCGAAGCCAGATCTGCCCTATTAATTGTTCGCCCAATATTTGGGCCCATTTGCGGCCCGAAGCCAGATCTGGCCCGTTAATTGTTCGCCGAATATTTGGGCCCAACTACAGCCCAGTGACTTTTGGCCTGTTAGAGGCCTGATGTAGACATGGGCCCATTTCAGCCCCGTGTGACTTTTGGCCTGGGAATGGCCCGTGCTGCCCATGGGCCATATATGGTCCGACCGGACATCGAGCCCACTAACGGCCCGTGCTAAAGGTGGCAATAGTTAAGCCCAACGCGACTTTGGGCCTGTTAAAGGCCTGTTGCATAATTTGGCCCGTTGATGCCTGTGCTAAGCTTTCGGCCTCTTAAAGGCTCATGATATTAGTGGGCCAACTAAGGCCCGAGATATGTTTCGGCCTGGTAACGACCCGTGAGCTAACTGGGCCCAAAACGGCCCGGTCTACATTTCGGCCTGCTGAAGGCCCGTCGACGACTAGTGAAAATTGAGGCACAACATGTATTTTGGCCTGCTAAAGGCCCGTGGTTTCATCTCGGCTGTAACAGGCCAGTACAATATTCAGCCTGTTAATGGCCCAACGCTACCTGGGTCAAACTAAGCGCTGGGTCGACAAAAGGCCCAACTAAAATATAGGCCGGTGTAAGTTTGGGCCTGGTGCAATGTGTGAAGGCCCCAATCATTCGGGCCCAAGAAATATGTAGGCCGGCCCAATTGTCGCTCGCTAAAAACCTGGCCCGTTAGAGTCGAATGTTTCGGTCCAATCGACTACATCTGGTTTTTTTCAGATAGCGAATGATGGCAGTAACTAGTAGGAATTAAGAACAAACCTACTCTATACAACAAAGAAATTACGGCATAGTAACTAAGAATAAACCTACACTAGACAATAAAGGATTTAAGGTATATTACATCCACTGGGCATCAAAGTTCGCCACGAGTGATCATAAAGCGCAACGAAGAAGCAGATTACAAAAACTGGGCACCATTGCAGCGTAACAAAATAATACTGAACCGACACCACTTCCAAGATAGTTCAAGAAAGGTTAGCCTTGCGAGGGAACTGCTGCGCAAGCTGCTGAGCAAGGCTGTGAGACCGGCCTAGCATGTCAGTCATAGCTTCCAGGTTAGCTGTTTAGCGATGAGGTTCTCATTGGTGTTCTCCGCAATCTTTTTTAGAGATAGGACTTCAAGTCGAAGTTGAGTTGCAGAATGCCTTTCTGCTAGAACTTGGGACTGAAGAAGTCGAACTGATTCAGACAATGAATTCTGTGAGCTTGTCTGACTGTTAGTCTCAAGTAACTTGAACACTGCATCAAGACAAGACTTTGGGGTTGTCTCGCTATCTTCAAGATGTTTTGCCTTCTTTGCTACAATATATGTTGGGTTTGTCTCACAACCTTCAGCAGACTTGTGCATGCCATCAGGCATATCACCCTGAAACAAAGCAGAGAGATGATAGGTTTTGCACATGTATAAACAAAGATGATAACTGTTCTGTCAATTCTATCCAATTTCAAATTAGAAAATAAAGAGTAAGTTCAAAATATCAATAGCATAATTTGGCATTGTTCATAATGCGGGGAGCTTCACCACACTACTGGATTACCATGTCAACATAACATGCATAGATGAAGGGCAAAGAAAATCATTGTATCTATTTTGGATAATGTGCATGGCATGTTATTCATATCATCAGCCACATCAGTAAGATAAAACAGGAGATGACAAGGTGCAAACGCGGGCTGCTTCACCACACACTGGATTATAGATCCACAAAAACAAGCATACATATAGGGAGTATTAAGTAAGGTACATGGTATGAATAAGGAATTTGGTTTTACAAGTAAAATTTAGAACTTACGGTTCTTACGAACATGCATTTTGGTAGAAATAGCAAACTAAACAGCAGTAAATGATAGGGAGTATGAGCAAATTAAACAGCAGTTGAGGATAAAGCTTTAGAAGGACTGACTTACATTAACAGTTAACACCGGCTTTATAATGCCCTTCTCCATGTCAAGGGAAGGATAACTCAAAAATTTTATCACAGAATCTTCTTCATAAGCATTGCCTGTACTCTACATTTTGTAGAGAGTAATTATAGATATGATAATACTGGAAGGGATAGAGGATAATGAAGATAAGATGCAGATTGATGCTACATAATCAACTACCAATCCCTAGAAGTACAAGCGTTACAGGACAAAATGTACTGACAAGAGCAATGGGCTACACTTCTACACTGGCATTGTCTGTGTATTCTACTCGTTGGTAAGATTAAATATAGATCTGATCTTTTTTGGTAAATGGTGGGTGAGGGAGATAAGATGCAGAATGCTACAAAATGAACCAATCCCTCTTCCCATAATACAAGAGTGTTTTGAACACTGGTGTACTGTACAAAACGTTCTTATATTATGGGACGGAGGGAGTAGCTGTTAATGTAAGTACGGTGATAGACCATGTTCAGTCCTTACAAGAGGACTGCAGAGCTAAACCTCTTCAAAAGCATTGGGTTGATTCTAAATTTATGTAAGAGTCCATACGGATCTTATAATGTCCACCAAATGGACGATTACGAGGCGAACATGTGCAGTGATGCTACATAATCAAACAGCTATGAAAGTAAGTATGGTCATACAGGGTAAGAGGTACTCACAAGAGCAATGTAGTGTGCAGTATAGTTGCGAGATTCTGTGGTCCCTTGAGAATGAATGTTCTTCTGCTAACAAATTTCGTACAAGTGAAACATTAAGGCAAATGCAGAAATGTAGTTCAAATTGTGATGTGATATCATAGACAGTACCTTATGCTGCAGCCGAGACCAATGTGTAACAAGATTATTCATGTCACCATCGGATAAATGTAGCACCGGAGACTTTGCAGAAGTTTCGTTCAGAGGCTTGCCATCGAAGTGCGCTTGCCTCAGGTAGGAACGATACTTCATCAACGAGTGCTTGAAAAGCGCAACCAACCCTTGCTCGTCATCACAATCCAGTTTGCTCCTCGCCTATTTAAAAGAATGAAATCTTGTGTCTTCTGTTAGCAGAAACATATGCAGTAATGACCATGAATAACATTAGTACATTACTTACACGTAAGTTGCGGAGGAAGACTAGAAATTGTTCTGTGTGTACGGTATAATCTTTCCATGAAGGAAAGATGCGCACAAAGTTCCTGACAACAACATAAGCTTCGTCTTCTAAACTGGGAAGAAATGGAACATGGGTCCTATTTGCTGCAATTGGGGCTCTCTCTGGTTCAAAAAGGGATTTGGCAACTGGATTTGGTGTACACTTTGCTGGAATGGGGGTTTTGCATCGTACAGCTGGTGCTATGTCAACTGGCATAATCATACTGTTTCCTGCAGTTGGGGTCTGCTGAGTTGGGGCATAAGAAATGACCAGTGTAGTAGGGCTAGAGTCTGCTAGAGTTGGGGTATTTTGTGGGTCAGGTGATATTGCAACTACACCTAATGGGCCATTTGATTTATCAGGTGCCACTACCTTTTCCAAATACTTTGCTTGTGCTCCTCCACGACCAGCAATCACCCTCTTCCTTTTGAACGTCTGATACACAAGAAAGCATTTGAATGGATAAATATGGTATGATGACAGATGGAATATGTACTGAAAATGGATAGGCAGGGCGTATTCACATACACGATGTGTAAACTAAGCTAATGGCAGTTCAACAAAGTAGAAGCAATGCAAAGCATCAGTTGCAAGATATGTGCGAGCAATGTAACCTTGGAAAGTTAGAGCAAGTACCTTGATGGGTGAATAAGATAGGGCATCTTCCTCTGACTCCTCCACTAGGGAGCTACATTGACTTAGGTCTCCCTCTAGCTCAGAATCACTGTTAGGATCATATTCTGAGCATGAATCTGTAGGTGGAGAGCGTTTTCATTGCATTGCATCCAGACTTGATTTCAGTCCCTTAATGCCAAGTTTGACAGCCATGGCATTCCTCTGCTTTATTATTTTCATGCGCGCAAGCTCATAATCATTACGATGTTGTTCAGAATCTGAGATTCATGAAAACATAAAAAGTAGTCAGATTATCTATGGAATGCATTGCGGATCAACTCAGAGAGTGTCTCCCTATAACCCGCTGCATATGCAAAGTTCACCTCCCCAACCATGCTGACCAGACCACACACAGAAATGCAAACTCCTTATGTCTCTATAACAGGCAGACACACATTTCAAAACTGAAGTAGGAACACTAGAATCATATGAAATTCGTATTTGAACAAATAAACTAAGCAATTATGAGTGGCATAATGTTTAGCTTCAAGGGTGGAGTGTTGTTAGTGCAACACAAAGCAAGTAGGCAGATTGTATTCCATGTAAAAGATTGAAACCTATGTAAAAGATGGAAATGACACTTTCTTTCTATACAATGCAGTGTTCGTTACCCACACATGATGGAAGAGATCACACAGAGAAATACTATTCACTCATGTCTACGGTTCCAGTATTTAGAAACAGGGTGGTCCACCCTAAAAGAATATTGACAACAAATAAGACAAGGCAAGCATAGATGTAGTGAATCAATCATTTACTTGTGAGCTTACTAGGACAAGTATGTAGAATTGTAACTGCAGTAAGAGACCGTCCAAAATCTGAATGAAGAAGTTTGTCTAGCACTTATTATTTGCAACAAATCGACGTGAATAATTGGATATTATATCAAATGAGTAAGAAAGACAAGTAAAATTGTCAACAAACCTGGCTTGCAGTAGTAATCTAGATCAATGTCTACGACCAACAATCCAAAATGACTAGTTTCTGTTCCGAGGGTCGGAATTTTGAAAACCCTGTGAACTTTAGAGGTACTAAAGATTACCGAAATACATCTGAACCATTAAGTGTAGGTAGCACTGAGCACACAACAAACCCTAATGACAGTCCTGCCTAATGAGTAATGAATCAATTAGAAAATGGGTGATGAGTAGTGGCTACTCAGTGTTGAGGACGTATCTCTGGATAAATCGGGTTGGCTTGGTGGGTGCTGCATGCCTGAGCCCTGAACGGACTGGGAAGGTAGGCACGACGGCGCGCCCGGGCAGTGGTGACGCTGTGGGGCGAGCGGCTCCTGGCCTCCTGTTAGTCCGGCGTCTCCTCCTAGAGTCATGCCGTCTGGGGACGGCAAGTCACCGGCGAGGCAGGCGGCTGGGAGTGAGTAGAGATCGGAAGCGCGCAGCAGACCAGAGGGGAATCGGGGCCTGGGACGACCCAAAATCCCAGGGTGGGCCGACCCACCGTGGGCACCCTGTAGAGATACACACCCGAGCTGCGACATGCATTTTTGAAACTAATTTAGGAACATTTAGCTGACCAATTAAACAACTCTGTTTTAATAATATCAAATTCGTATTTGAACAACTAAGCTTGTTTAGCTTGATAGGTGGAGCAGTGTTATTATGACACGAAGCACGCATTCTGATCGTATAGTGATCATAAAAGGGGGAAACTCTAAGCATATTTTTTTAGCAAAAGAGGGTTTCCCCTCCGATTTCTATTAAAGAAACTACCACGGAACCAACATGATCAATTAAACCCTAAGCATGATCAATTAAATCGTATTATGGCTGTGCCATGGCAGATTTGAAGCTGCAAACCGGAGAAATGATATTTAGCATCCATTGTTTGCTTCGAACTAAGAACTAAATTCTAAGAGCTGAAAAGAAAGTAGAGTAACCAAGTTAAGATCTATGTTCTGGTTGAGATCAAAAAGTTGAGGAGATATGAAGTACCACCTCTCTTGCGGCGCCGTGTAGGCATCGGGGGTGCGATGGCTGTCGGTGGCATTGAAGCAGATCTGCGACGGTAGACGGGTGCATCTGGGGATAAGTCCTGTTGCGGTGGAAGAGAAGGTTGTGTGAGCAGCCCCGGCAAAGAGGACGACGGCGCCCGATGAAGCAAGAGGACGCGATGCAAGGCTATTGGTCCGTCGCCGTGGATGAGAAACGTCCATCTCTAGCAGTGGACGACGCGGTCTTGCGAGGCGCTCCGGCATGGTGGAGGACGGTGGCGATGGATTTGGTGGAGGACGGCAGCGATGGATGGGGTGGCGGACGGAGGCTGGTGTGGGGATGGGGTGTTCTAGCGCGGACGGTGTATGAATGGGAAAATGGAGGGAGAGGTACGGGGACCATGTTTTTGGGACGCGCCTGTCTAAAATATGGGAAAGTTAAGAACTTAGCCCCCGTTTAAAATTTGGACGCCTCGTCGGTTGGGGATAGGACGGTAATCTCGCATCTCGCGAATATTTGCCCAGAGCGATTTCGGGCGAGGAGAGGGTGGTTGGCGCCCATGGTGTATGAACGGGGCTGACAGGTAGGGCGGTTGTGTCACGTCTGAGTGAAGTTACAAACCCGCCCCTATTGAAAATATTTGCCTACATCGATTGCGGCTGAGTCGAGTTTGTTTTGCCGCCCACCGTGTATGAATGGGGAATGGAGGGAGAAACAGAGGTCTTTCGGACGAGCTTGAATCAAATGAGTTTTGCCACCCCTGTTTGACGCTCACCGTGTTGGAATGGGCTCAGAGGCGGTCGTGTCACGTCTAATTGAAGTTACTAACCTACCCCTGTTTAGAGCAGTGGAAATCAGGCCGATGGATTGTCTGTGTAATGGGTAGACAGTAATTTCCATCTCCCAAACACTTGGCTTCCGGCAGCCGACGTGGGAGTGGACATTTTGCTGCTTCTTTCAAATTTTTGGCACAATAAGCATCCACGTTTACCCTGGCAACTAAATTCGAATCCATTTTGTATTCCTATATGAATCTTTATAAATCATTCTATGTGTTTTTATATATCTTCAAAAGGACGACAAAGATGTATTCCACTGTCATATATGAATATGGTTTACAAATACCGATACTCAAATTCAGAAATTAGAATCCAGTTTAAGGTGAATTCGAATATTTGGAACACTTCATGTCCAACTCAAATGTCACACGCAGCATAATGTGTACTCCCATTTAGATATGTACACAATCGATGTATCAAGATTCAAATACCGAGTCAATCAACCAAGAATGTACAGAACTAACAGACATATAAACACTTATAGAGTAGATGGATCAATAATATCAACAAACATACATAAGCCAGGCCGCTGTACTTTTTTTTGGCTACAACAGCATCCTTTTTTAGCCAGCATCTTGGCCCTTTCCGATGCGTGCCACTTATGGTCCATCTATACTACTACTATTGCTGAATGCACATTCATCCCGATTGGCATATTTGTAGGTCTGGCACAGCAATCCAAATGAAATGTCTCCGAGTCTTATCAATTAATACAGACTTGTGCTCAAATAAAATTACAAACCAAAAAAACAATTATTACATGATCTCTAAAACAAATGGTTTGATTGATTACATGAACAGACAACACAAAGGTTACTCAACTATGGAAAGAACATTTCACCTATGATTTACCAAGTAGGAATTTAATTTCCTTTTTTCCTTCAGGACATTAACAATCTGGTCAGTCTCAGCTTGCTTCATTTTGAAATCCACCAAAAATTTAATGGTTGTCTTGAGTACTGCTTGTGATTGTGTTGTTTGCTTCCTCAACATATCAACTTCATCTCTAAGTGCAGAAGCAGAATCTCTTTCTACCACTAGTTTAGCCTCTAGAGCATCAGCAGTTGGCAATTCATAATGCACGATTGGGCCAGTGCCACTGTTGTGGGATGATGCAATGTCCATGGGGACCTCGGTCTTTGATCTTGGGCTAACCTGTTTTGCCATTAAAGTTCTGATTGGATTCAAAAAAGTTGAAGTTATTAAAACATCTCAATTGGGAGTTATAACAGCAAACCAGTTAAACAAATAAGGAATTAAAGAGTTTCAATTCGATGCTGAAAAGTAGTTAATAACATCATTGTAACCCGTTGTTGTAGCAGCAAAGCAGTTAAACAAACAAGTAGATATTTAAGTTAAGGCAAATTGGTAATTCTTAACAGTAAGTATCAAACACATAGATAGGCGCAGACTACAATATGATTAAAAGGCTGTGCCATTATGTAATCAGTAGCAAACTAAATTAAGCCAAGCAACGTAATTGAACAATTTTGCAATAAGTGGCTAACTAAAATTCCGAGAAGCAGGTAACTGAAATTATGCTAGTTCTTTGTACAGGCACACTGCAACTTCTTTTTCGCTTACAAGGTTGTACGAAGGAGTCCATGGCATCAATTGCTTGGATACGCGGTCCCAATACTTCTTTCTTCCCACACTGCATGGGTAAGTCGAATGGTTAATCTGGTAAGATGGTCCGTCCTTGATATGTTATATGAGGACGTGTAGTCAGACTAGTTGTAGCCAAACACATCACACTGGCTTTTACTATATATTTCATGTGATTACTTTTGGCATATCGAGATCTAAGCAATCTACAATAGGATGAAAAGACTGGCATCCTTCACATTATTGGCGAACTCAGTTCATAGAAACAAGCAATTCAACCATTCTGTGGGTAAATCAAAAGCGCCACTGGAATATTTTTCACTATCCAATCATACACGCAAAAAGGGGTGATGCCACCATACGGGCTGGTATGGGCGGCCGCCTCAGGTGGCTGGAAAGTGTGCACCTAGTTTGAGTCGTCCAGGTTGGCTCACGCTAGTTTTGTTCGTCCCAACACATGAGCAGGCAATGTAAAAAATGAAGAAAAATGTTTCAATTTGGATGGGCCAATAACATAAGTGCAAGGCAGGCCCTATAGCAGGCTCGCGGCCCAAATGAGCGCCTCCCATATCGATCGACAGCAGGAAAAATCCCAATTCATTTGCTCCGGCCTCCAGTCTGGTTCGCTCCTAACCTGGCCGCCGCTGGACAGACCGACACAGCACTTCCTCGCCCCCTCGTTGGAGGGCGTTCACCGGGCTTCACGCAAACAGAAGGACAAGAAGATGAAGATCCAACCCTGGGTGTAGCCTGCATGGGAGGCATCGGTGGCAGCACGGGCGTGGCATCGAGCTTGCGCAAACAGACAGTCGCAGCTTGCAAGAGTAGCATGCGCAACGAGCAGGTACATCACATCCCTGATTATATCTAATTCAACTCTTCAATTTATGGCCAATAGTTAAACCTGGCGGTGTTGTAAAACTGCTTGCATGTATGGAATCTATGAGAAAATGAAACCAATTTCTACTTATTTTATAACTCCCCCAATCAATACTGAACTGACTGAATCTGATGTATCTAATCAAGTTTCTGGTGAAAACATACAAGCTCATGTTGTTCTTGAGCCTGAAATGTCTAATGAACAGACTGCTAATGAAGGATTTGATGCAAACATTTTACATGCTCCTGGTGATGAACCTATAGTGTCTAATGAGGGATCTAATGCAAGCATTTTGCAAGCTCATTGAAGGATTTAGTGTCTAATGATGATCTACTATGTTGAGAGAGACAGAGATTTGCAGGCATTGATGACAAGCAAATTATAGTGCATTTTCATAGCTTGAGGAAACATCGAGGCCATCTACCAGAAAGTCCCCGTATCATGACAACATAGCATAAATACTTTTCTAATCCGTTGTTTGAAACTATTGGCATACTTGTGCAGGATCGATATATTGATATGCAGTTTGCGCACTGGTTATACGTGCAATTACACTTTGATATTTTCAGCCAGAGAACGAATAATTCAAGCAGGTACAGACCATGTTTGTAGTCCTTGTACACCATGTTGCATTTTGTGTTTTTTGGTGCTTGCATCATTTAGTGTTTATAATATGAACTACTTTGGATCATTAGCTGGTTTTCAAAGTGCATGTAGCTTCACATTTCTCAAGTTATATTGATTTCCGGAGTGCAAGTGCCTTCGTATTTTTTAAGTTAAATGTTCGCTCCTGGTAACTTGAATTCGTGGATCAGCCACTGCACACAAATCATACACAAATGCCAGTACGAATTAAATGAAATGCAGGGACTTACTCTAACTCGTTGTATAGGCTCACTGCAGCTCTGCTTGCGCTTGGGATGTTCCATGTACAAGTCCATGTTACCACTTGCTTGGATGTGCAGGCCTTGTGCTCCTTGCATCCACCTCTGCATTTTTGACACGGCGAATGGTTGATCAAATAAGAGGAATCGACCTTGATGTTGTACCGGAGGACAGATACTTACAAGGTTATACGGGTGTGCAAGATGTGTACCAGATCTCGTAGCGCCGTCATGCTTCGCTAAAAAAAGGATTTGCTTGTTTCAGATGATATCTCCAGAAAAAATAGGAGTTAAAGTCAGAGTTTCATAGGTGTGTAAGCTAAGAGAGCAGTGAAAGGATATCCAAACATTGTCGAAACAGTGCACAAGGGAGTGATGTGTGGATACCTAGTTCGGGCCGGCGTTTGGGCATGCTCGCCTAACTAGAGTGCGGGTCACTTCAGAGCCGTTGAGGGTGATGCGCTGGCATTTGCTGGCCGTGCACGGATGCAGATCTTGAGTGCCAGCAGAGCGCTACGATGCGGTGGATGAGACTGTTGGTGAAGCCCCAACGGCCTTGGGGGGCGAAGATGCGATGATGTGCTCGGTGAAGTAGCCCGGGTGAGCTGGGATACGGCGTCGGTGAAGCGCACCTGATGCGGTGGAACTCGGTGTCTGTGAGGCACGTCGGTTGCGGCGGCCGACGTTGTCGGTGGACCACCCGGTGCGGTGGACGAGGGTGTAGATGAGGTAGCTCCGGTGCAGTGGTGAAGCGCGACGTCGTCTTCGTCGTTGTCCGGCACAGAGGTTGGTAACGGTGGGGAAAGAGACGAGACGAGGGGCGATTCGAGGGTTGGCGGCGAATTAGGGTTTGAGCAATCTGGGCGCGGAAGGGGACGGTGGAGAAGAGAGATTTTGCAGGGCTGGAATTGGGGCCGCCAGATATTTCAATCCGAAACGTG
The DNA here is from genome assembly GCF_002162155.2 of Triticum dicoccoides. Lineage (NCBI taxonomy): Eukaryota > Viridiplantae > Streptophyta > Magnoliopsida > Poales > Poaceae > Triticum > Triticum dicoccoides. The sequence continues at coordinate 446,178,836 of NC_041384.1, forward strand.
GAAGCGCGAACTTATATTGCCGTCGTCCTTTTTTTGGGGGGAGGGGGGTGGGTGGCTGGGTGCTACGCGTCCGTCCGACACACGCGACCACCCCGACAGGACTATGCTTCAGTGCCTTAAGGCACCTGCCTTTGTGTCCATGACATGTGGGCCCAACAGGTGGCTGGCCCACATGTCAGTGACCCAAAGGCAGCTGCCTTTAAGGCTCTGAAGCAGCGTCCACCCCGACATGACCCTGGTCTGCCTGGTGCGCCTACATTTGAGAATGCAAATGAATCTTCTTTCATTTGCAAACGAATCTGTATGTATTACCATGCACGCATGTTGTATATCTAGGTCACTCCCTCGAGACTGTCTCACTCTTTCTTCCGCACGGCAGGCCACACTCGCTCAATCTCGCTCTCTGTATCCGAGTCTCGTTTAACCTCGTTTTCTTTCACACACAAATGATATATCTCCCTGTTTGGGCCTCGATCGACACACTCTATACTCTCTCACGCAGATTGTCTATCTAGGTTAGTCCATCCAAGCCGCCGCCACTCTTTCGACCTCATGGCGGGCCACGCTCACTCAATCTCTCTCTCTCTCTTTCTCTCTCTCTCTCCCTCTCTCTCCGTATGTCTCGATTGACCTCACTCTTTCTCGGACAAAAACGATATATCACCATGTTTGAGCCCAATTCGACCTATTCACATTGTATACTCTCTCACGCACATCGTCTATCTAGGTCACTCTCTCCAACTCGTCTCACTCTTTCAACCGCACGGCGACCCTATGTGATCGGTTGACCTTGCTTCCTCCCACGCACAAAATATATCTACACGTCTGTGACTGGATCATCTCTCAAGCTCTATCTTACAGCCCTCACCCTTGCCAAAAAGTTCAATCGGACAATATCTCTCTAGAGCATATATATTTGTTCAATGAATGTTGGACCACACTCACTTTGTCTCTCTATCTATATGTCTCTCGATTGACCTCGCTTTCTCACACTGTATCTTCCACGCGTTGAAGCTACTACCTCTCCATCCCTCGCAAAGCTGGAGCTATTTACATTGCGAGGGGCACTCCAACCTTGGATTAATTTGTGTAGGCATTTGTTCCGGTCGGTTTAGATTATATTTTCATAGCATTCGGCCCACAACTACTCCAAACACCGTTGCAACCCATGCAACTCCCCTAGTTGATTTTCCTCTGGCTCGGTCATTGCTCTCTCTCGCGTCCTTTCTCGCCTTCAACGTCGCCCAATGGTATTATTGAAAAAACTATGTTGTTCTCTTTAATTATTATAAATAAGCTACAAAACTACACACCGATAGTCCACTTGGAATGGAACAAATTTTGACCCACAAATTAAAGTGCTACAAACTACACACCGAGGGGCCCACATGTCATGAAACAAATTTGGACCCATATACAAATTAAAAAATAAAGGACGAGGATCGAACATGCGACCGGGCCTTCAAGCCGCACATCAATAGGCAACATACGTAGAATAGCAATGTTTGTTGTACCCCCTTTGTTCACATAATGTTTTTATATTACCACAGCCTAATTAATGGATAACATGTAATATTATTTTTAGTACTATTCGCCTTCACTTACTGGTGGGTTCCATGTGTGCTCTCTCTCTCTCTCTCTCTCTCTCTCCTCCCCTTCTGCGTTTAGACGCACGAGCAAATAGGAAGAACTCGCGGGCGATGTTGCCGTTGACCATATCTGGACGCGTTCACAAGTCACGGCACCAGTTTCACCTACTAGCAGCACTAGTTAGTGTATACGTGCAATGCACGTTAATTTGGAAGTATATTAAGTGCATGCGGATATTAACTACCAGGATATTATTTGTGTGTTGTCATGTGATTAGCACTATTTTTGGCATGAAATTAACTGCACGCTAAACGTGTTGAGCGCTCGACATTGAAGCAGTCTAGGTCATTGGATGACAAGGAATACATGTGGCTTGATGATGTTTTATATTTAATTTGATACAGCTCTAGCAGAACATTCAATCGATCAAACCATACATTTCGTTCAATATGACTCCGACTTTAAATTATATGACAATCGACATGAAATAAACGGAAATGATAAACGTTCGGATTTTAAGCATGGCAATCCGAATGTTTTTCATGGAAAATTTAGATTACGCGGCGGCGGCGGGGGCGTCTCGCGGTGGGAAGCGGCTCCTCTGCCGTGCTCTGTGTGTCGTCGGGCCACTGACCGACGGCGACGGCGGCGTCTTGCGCCATTGTTGGCATACTCCGGGACGTTGGCCTAGCTTCAAGGAAGGCCAAAATGTTCTGGACTTCGGAGCGAGTCAACTGGCGGGAGGAGGCGAGTGGCGTTGGTGCAAGGAAGCGGTCGACGGTGGCCATCCATGCCGCTGAGGGGGGCACTGGCACCCGCGCGGGGACAGGCGTTGTCAATGGCGCAGCGGAGACATTCATGTGCACGGGCACTGGCACGGGCACGCACGTTAGGGCACGCGCAGGCCATGCGCTGGCAGGTGCACGGGCACCGGCACGGGCATGCGCGTTAGTGCACGCGCAGGCGCATGCGCTGGCAGGTGCACGGGGATGGGCGCTGGCGCAGTCGGGGCGACGGGAGCCAGAACGGGAGCGGGGACAGGCGCGGCGTCTTCCCGCAAGGCCAGTTCAAGATCGTCCCAAAGCTCCTTATGTTCTTGAGACTCCGGCTGGGTGTCTTCCTCAGGAAACTGGAACACTAAGGGCATACCATCATGATGCGGCATGGCGTGCATTTAGGTCAGGCCAGTTGGAGGTAGACGACAGGAGAATCAGAGAGGAAGAGAGAGGATTGTAGCGATACCGGGTAGTGCGGGGTTGATTTTAAACTGTGGCGCCAGCGACATTAAAAGTGGGAGCAGTTGGGACGACGGTGGGCGGCGGAGCCTGGTCAAAGGGCTCGCCTCCCTGTGAGCCTGCACAGCGGTCTGCTCGCATGCCTCCCTGATAGCCGGTGCAGCGGTCTGCTCGTGTCCCGTCGACTCACACGCTTGCTCGGACGGCACCTGCCAATGAGAAGCGGTGACTCGTGGCGGCACGTAAAAGCCCACGGTTTCAATAGTGAAAGCATTCGCCTTAACGTGACAGGTCTTTGTTCCAAAATACCTTGGCTCTTCATTTGTGCAAATTGTCATAAGCAGCTTGTCTCAAATTGAAGAAAAAACTTACGAAGTAATATTTGTGCCATATCATGTGACCATGCTTAGTTTCAAGAATTTATGCTCACTTTTGGATTTTCTGAAATTTAAGATCCAGGATTCGAAACAATATCATAATCTGCACCATGCAATAAATTTTCAAGCCGTACATCTGTCCTGTTGTATTTCTTAAGAAAGGATTTGGTCAAACATTTTGCTTAGTTAGACTTCAGACAAGTTATATATGCAGAGTAAAAGGATAATCCCTCTGTACCAGTGCATTGCCTGATATATTAACTCAAGTAATAGGCACGAACAAACGGGCTCAATTCTGTGCTCATCCTGGTGTAGTAGTATTAGTAGTACTAGGCAATGCAGTTGACGGGTGACCTTGACGAGCAGCGACCGAGGGAATTGAACCGTGCTCGGCATGGTAGGTAACGTTGTCTAGTTACTAAAGCATCCCTCCGTTGTTCATCGGTAGTCATTATGGACCGGGGACATGAGGGGAATTTCCTAGGGCTGGAATTTTGGCCGCCAGATATTTCGACTTGAAATGCTGAGGCTCGACTGGTTGGGGTTGCCTAATGTGCGTACCACGCACGCCACCGAAGGACACGAGCCCGGTTTTTGAGGATTAACATGAGCCAAGGTCTGGCTAGTACGCCGTTGGGTCCTACCATTCAAGAATACGAAAGGAACCCTTTAAATTGCCGAACGAATCTATGTGTATTACAATATCCGTATTTTCCTTGCAAATACTAATCTCAACATGGTAATTGATTTATGACGAGTTGTTGAATTAGAGTGAGTTTGTGATATAGTGATCTCAACGTGGATTTCACATTTCATGGTATCCCTAGTAAGTTTTCCAATGCAAATTCAAATTTAAAATATGAACAATATGGAGGTGAGAAAACTTTGTATGTATCAAGCATATGACCACACACACACACAGAGAGAGACACACGCGCACGAACACAACAACAATCCAATAAGTATAATGCATCTATTTTTCCAACCCATGCATGTATGACACGAATTCAAAAATACTCCTTCTACTCCTAAATATTAGTCTTTTAGAGAGTTCAACAAGTGACTACATACGGAGCAAAATGAGTGAATCTAGACACTAAAATATGTCTATATACATCCGTATGTGCCAGTCCATTTGAAGCCTCTAAAAAGACTAATATTTAGGAATGAAGGGAGTAAAATGTAAGACACCCATGCTCCTCAGTTCAATATTTAAAATGAACATGAAACTGAAACATGAATATTAAGTCTAGTACTACAGTTGTAACACCCCGGATATGACTTTCCCAATATGTATTCCAACTCTTGTCGTTTCCTGCTTTAAGTTATTTTATTTTCTCGGGTTCGGGTTTTTTTCTCCGTGTGTTGTTATCATTGTCATGCATCTCATATCATGTCTTCATGTGCATTGTATTTGCATACGTGTTCTTCTCATGCATTCGAGCATTTTCCCCGTTGTCCGTTTTGCATTCCGGCGCTTCGTTCTCCTCCGGTGGTCATTTCTACCTTTCTTTCGTGTGTGGGGATTAAACATTTCCGGATTGGACCGAGACTTGCCAAGCGGCCTTGGTTTACTACCGGTAGACCGCCTGTCAAGTTTCGTATCATTTGGACTTCGTTTGATACTCCAACGGTTAACCGAGGGACCGAAAAGGCCTCGTGTGTGTTGCAGCCCAACACCCCTCCAGTTTGGCTCAAAACCCACCTAAACCCTCTCCATCATCTAGAGCGTTCGATCACGATCGTGTGGCCGAAAACCGCACCTCATTTGGACTCTCCTAGCTCCTCCTATGTATAAATAGGCATCTCCCCCAAAAATCCCGGATCCATTCCTACCCTAACCTAGCTCCCCGTCTCTCTGCGCGCCGGACAACGTCCGGACGCGCCGGACATCGCCGCCACCCCAACCGGAGGCCGACACATGGCGCGCGGGAGCCCCACATCGTCGCCGCCGCCCGAGGCCCGCCCGGCCCGCTCGGGGCCCCCGCGGCCCAACCGCCGAATGCCGCCGCCTGCCTCTTCCTCCGCCCGAGCCGGCGAGCTCCGCCCGCCTCACCTCGCTGCGCCGCCGGCCGCACCGACGCCGCCCCGCCTCCTTGTCGCCGGCGCCCACCTCGCCGCCCGGGTCGCCGCCGACGACCGCTGTCGCCCCCTCGTGCTCTCTCCGTCCTCCGACGAGCCCTCCTCCGGCCCGCGGCCACCTCGCCTCTCCGGCCGCTGTCGTCCTCGTCAACTCCGGCGAGAGCGCCGTTGCCTCGAAGTCCGTGCGCCCAGATCTGATTCGGTGCTACAGTAAACCCTAGAGAGGGTTGACTTTTTCTCCACTCCCCTTAAGTTTTTGGCATTTTTCATCGTGCTATAACTCTCTCTCCGTAGCTCCGTTTTGGGCATATAGCATATAAAAATGTTCGCCTCAGAGAGTACATCATTTCATTCCATTGCATCATTTTCATTTGAGTTCATCTTGATGCCCGAAATGCTGTTAGAAGAGGGCTACTTTAGTTAATTGTCAGATCTGCTACTCCATTTAGATATTTGTCATTTTTGCCATGATTAATGTGTGCATGATATGCCCATGAGCTCTACATATGGTTTGTTAAGGGTTTTGCCATCTTTCCAGAGGTGCAACCCATGTATTTTTGTGATGTGTGTGGTGACTAGCACGAGCTTGCAAAGTGAGGCACTTGGTAACGCTGATTTCAGGGACTTAGCATTTCCACTAAGTCCTTGAGCTGTTTATCTCATATGGCCATATGTTCTTGTTGTTTCCTAGTGATCCGTGCCTCTTTTGAGAATAATCAGTAAGGATATTTTGTTAATCTTGTAGTGCTCTATCCATCCATGTCTTTGTTTGCAATTATGGAGCACCCTAGCTTGAGTGAATCGAGCTCTACTTTTGCTACTTCGTGAATCCAGGCAGATTGTCTACTTGTTAGTGATTTTGCCGATGATGTTGTAGTCGATCCGTGCATGCTATGTTATTGTTTTTGCCATGTCTAGCTTGCATTTTGTGTATTATTGATGGGTGTACGCTTAGCTTGACATGACTTGCTCTGTAGTGAGTGCATCGAGCTCGTAAACATGCCTACTTGATATCTGTTTCAGCATGCTCTAGTTTTCACCAAGTCTGAGAACTGATTATGTTTTTGCCATGTTCACATGCTTGCAATTGTATTTTCTGATCCCTTTTGGCTCAAGGTCACTAAGGGACTTTTGTTAAGCTCTTTGAGTAGCCCCATGCCATGCTTTACTTTGCCATGTTCAGGTCCTGTAGCATGTAGTTTTATTGCTCCGAAGAGTGCTACCTGATCTGAAATTCCACACAAGTGTTAATTTCACTAAGTCTGAAATTTGTTTGCCATATGCATTTTTGCCATGCTTGTTTGAACCTGTTAATGGATGAATTGGCCGTAGCTCAATGCTAGACTTTTGTTAAGAATCATGAATGCATCCCTTCCATGTATTTTTATGCCATGTTTTGATGATGTAGCATGTTCATCTTGTTGCATTTAGACGGCTACTTGCTGTAAATCGCAGACCGGTGTCATATTTGAAACGCTTGCCATTTCCAAACCGTAACTCCGATTCCGGCGTTCTTTATATTGTTTTTAAGCAATTTCATCTCATATTTCCAGTGGCACACTTGGATTCCCATGTTGAGGCCAGGTTCATGCATTCCTTGTCAAATCTTGCATATGCATCCCGCATCGCATCCCGCATAGCATACCATCCTTGCATCATATTGTTTGAGCTTTGCACGTGGTTGATTGTGTTCCGTTTGCTTGTTTGTCTTGTTTGGGTAGAGCCGGGAAACGAGTTTGCTAATGAGGAGCCCGTTGAATTTGCTTTCGAGGATCCAGCCAACTCTGACAACTTTGCAGGCAAGATGATCATACCCTCGAAATCACTACTATCTTTGCTTTGCTAGATGCTCGCTCTTTTGCTATGCCAATGCTACAATGCCTACCACTTGATTTCAAGCCTCCCAAATTGCCATGTCAAACCTCTAACCCACCATGTCCTAGCAAACCGTTGATTGGCTATGTTTCCGCTTTGCTCAGCCCCTCTTATAGCGTTGCTAGTTGCAGGTGAAGATTGGAGGCCGTTCCTTGTTGGAACATTTATTTACTTGTTGGGATATCATTATATTGCCATGTTATCTTAATGCATCTATATACTTGGTAAAGGGTGGAAGGCTCGGCCTCTCGCCTAGTGTTTTGTTCCACTCTTGTCGCCTTAGTTTCCGTCATATCGGTGTTATGTTCCCGGATTTTGCGTTCCTTACGCGGTAGGGATATAATGGGAACCCCTTGATAGTTCGCCTTGATTAAAGCTTTTCCAGCAATGCCCAACCTTGGTTTTTACCATTTGCCACCTAGCCTCTTTTTCCCTTGGGTTTCCGGAGCCCGAGGGTCATCTTATTTAAACCCCCCCGGGCCAGTGCTCCTCTGAGTGTTGGTCCAACTCGTCAGCCGCCGGTGGTTACCAGGGGCAACTCTGGACTGGCCTACCGGAAGTTTAGACAATCCGAGTGTGCCCTGAGAAAGAGATATGTGCAGCTCCTATCGGGATTTGTCGGCACATTCGGGCGGTGTTGCTGGTCTTGTTTTAACCTGTCGAAGTGTCTTGAAGAACCGAGATACCGAGTCTGATCGGAACGTCTCGGGAGGAGGTCTATTCCTTTGTTGACCGTGAGAGCTTGTCATGGGCTAAGTTGGGACTCCCCTGCAGGGATTGAACTTTCGACAGCCGTGCCCGCGGTTATGGGTGGATGGGAATTTGTTAATGTCCGGTTGTAGATAACTTGAACCTTAACTTAATTAAAATGAATCAACAGTGTGAGTTACCGTGATGGTCTCTTCTCGGCGGAGTCTGGGAAGTGAACACGGTGTTGTAGTAATGCTTGCGCAGGTTGTTCTCTAGTTTCTCGCTCGCGCTTTGCCTCCTCTTCTCGCTCTCTTTTGCGAACAGGATAGCCACCATATATGCTAGTCGCTTGCTGCAGCTCCACATATATTTACCTTGCCATACCTATAAGCTTAAATAGTCTTGATCGCGAGGGTGCGAGATTGCTGAGTCCCTGTGGCTCACAGATTACTATTACACCAGATGCAGGGCCCGATGATTCTGCTCCAGGTGACGCGCTTGAGCTCAAGTGGGAGTTCGACAAAGACTCTCAACGATACTATGTTTCCTTTCCTGATGATCAGTAGTGGTGCGCAGTTGGGGGTGATCGGGACCGTGTCGCATGTTGGGTTATCTTTTATTTTGGCGCCGTACTCGGGCCATGAGTGTTTGGATGATGTAATGTTATTTATGTACCTTGATTGACGTGGCGAGTGTAAGCCAACTATGTTATCTCCCCTTTTATTATATATTATATGGGATGTTGTGAAGATTGCCTAACTTGCGACATATGCCTTCAATGCGATTATGCCTCTAAGTCATGCCTCGACACGTGGGAGATATAGTCGCATCGAGGGTGTTACAACAGTACATGCAAATGTTGTGTTTAGGCGGAGGTATGATTGTCGGGGGTCAACCCCGCGACCTTAGATAAATTTTGGAGCTCTATTTAGGGTTGTTTAGATTATATTTGTCCCCACCCTCCCAACCACCGATTGGTTGTGCACCCCCCACCCCTCCTCCCCGGGAGAATATCACGTGCCCCCATACCTTAGATGCTATATACCGATACGAGTTGCTTGGAGCTTGTAGATCTGAGATATAGCAGCTCACATGATGTGTCTTAATATTTTTGCAGGAAACCTTGATGAGTTTGAGAATTGCACACAATTTGTACAAAAACTACTTAGATGCCCTTTGATCCCATATCCAACGACCTCGAAGCTCGTATCACCGTAGCATCTAAGATGAAGGAGGACATCATATTCTCTTGTATGTAAGAATATCATGTGCTACCACACCTTAGATGCTTTGGTGATACAAGCTCTTCGGAGCCGTTGGATTTGTGACCCAACACCTCCTCGGTGGTTTGAATGGTTTTTTTGCAGAAAAGCCCCAAAAGAGTTCGGACACTGCTTACAAGCACAAAGACTGCTCAGATGCCATTGGATCTCAGATCAAACGACCTCCAAGCTCGTATCACCGTAGCATCCAAGCCGCGATAGCACCTTATGTTTTCTCGCACGGGAGAGTATGAGGTGCTCCCGCACCGTAGATTCTATGGTGATACGAGTTCACTGATATCTAACGGCCCACAGTAGGAGGTTTGAATGTTTTTGCAATATACGGCTAATAGAGTTTGGGAAATGCGCAGAAAGTACAAGTACTATGCATGTGCCATCTGATCACTGATCATACGACCTAGATGCTCATATCACCGTAGCGGGTAATTAAGCTACGGGGAGCACCTAATATGAGCACCGGGGAGCCGTTGGATAGAAGATGCAGCGGCACACACGAGGCCTGAATGTTTTATTTGCAAAAAAAACCTTTGGAGAGTTTGGAAATTGCGCATAATTACAAAGACTACTCCCAAGCCATTGGATCTCACTTCCAACGGTGTAAAAACTCGTATCACCATAGTATCTAAGCTGCGGGGTGGATGTGATATTCTATGCCGCTGTCATTTTTGTTCATAAACTTGCAAAATACGTGTAACTCGTGTCGTTACTTGTCTAACCACGCAAAGTGTTTGTTCAAAAAAACCATCCTACACTGAAATATTAGAACAACACACGGGGGTCCCACTTGTCATTAATCAAATTTGGACCTAAACTAACAAATCTGAAAGACGAGATTCGAACTGGCAACCTGGACTACAAAGCATAAGTCGATAGCTTGAAAAAACGAACGGTTGTTGGCTTTGTCCCATAACTTGATTTTATACAGTACTTGCGTTGAGTAGAGTAGAGGGAGTGCCTCGTCAACACGTGCATGACCGTTGTCTCACTTACTGGTGGGTCCCAGGTCTGTGATCTCAATCTTTCTTCTGTCCATCGTCTAACCTTTGCACGGGCACACACGAAGAGCGGCGCTAGCTTGCCCTGGTGTTATTACAACTAAAAAAAGCTTGGAAAATAGAAGAATCGCCTAGAACAAGAGACGTTGTGGCTGGTCGAGACGAAGCTAACCACATCTATCCTCCGTGCCACGTTTGCATGATGGAGCTGTGTGGCTAGTGGGGTGTTTTCGACCGACTAGCTGGGTCCCGAGGTTGAACCATAGGTACTACGTTTGATACAGTATATTTTTACACGCACATTTTTCCTCCATGCCGAGATGTGGCACACCCTACCGCCCGGTTTCGGGGTCCTCCCGGGTGGTGCACACATATATTCTTCCTGGCGTGGGACGCCCTACCGCGCGTTTTCTGGGTCCTCCTCGGTCGTAGCGCCGAAACAAGTAAATGAGTTGTCAAATCACGAAAGACCACCTTTCCCGCCGAGTACATCAGTGAAGCACGGTGGCTAGCTAGTTGGGCTAGTTCGACCGATTAGCTAGGCCGCCACCACATTTGTTTTTTCACCCCTTTTTTATCTACTTACCGGCATGTAAATTTAAATACCCACCGCGGCATTGCTCTGGTGTTTGGGTGCGGCAGGATTTTTAATTTTTTGATTGACGGGAGAAGGCATGGCAGGATTTTTAATTTTTTGATTGACGGGAGCAGGCGCGGCAGCAATTAGTCACGATGACTCCGCCTGTAAAAACCCACTACTCCTTGATGTGAGAAGTCATCGACTGGTGTTTTACCGTGGTGCAAACCAAAAGATTCTCCGCTCCCTCCGCCTTCCCGTAGATTGCATTGCCTTTCAGCCGTTTCACCCCCTTTGCTTCCTCTCCCCATTGCTTCTACCTGGTGCCATGGCGGCGCAGTAGATCATGGAGTCCGAGGTGAGGCTCCTGACACAGGAGCTCCATGCCAAGGATGCGGAGCTCGGGGCCAAGGACGTGGAGCTCCGTGAGCTCAAGGAGGAGAGGAGTTCCATGCTCCTCCGTTATGTGCGGGAGTTCACGGAGCTTCAAAAGCGACAAGCGTCTGTCGGATTTCGGGTTCCGGCAGACCCTTGAGGTTCGAACACTGGGGTGCGCACGGAGATTTCGCCTCCTACCTACCCGCACCCCTCTGCCATGCTAGGATCTAAAACTAAGGAAAGAACAACACAAGAGACACAGGGTTTATACTGGTTCGGGCCACCGTTGTGGTGTAATACCCTACTCCAGTGTGTGGTGTGGTGGATTGCCTCTTGGGCTGATGATGATGAACAATACAAGGAAGAACAACCTCGCGAGGGTCTATTCTTGGCTGGGGCGATGAACTGCTCAGTGGAGTTCAATCACCTTCTCTCTCTCTCTCTGCCTCCAGCCAACCGACCGAACCCCCTCTCTCTGTGGGTGGCTGGTCCTATTTATAGATGCCCTGGTCCTCTTCCCAAATATCGAGCGAGAAGGGAGCCAACAATGGCGGGCTAATTTGAAGGGGGACAGCTAGTATCAGCTATCCTGACAAAAGTGGTCTTCGTCTGCGCAAAGCTCTGGTGATGACGCCGTCTTGGGGTCCACGATGACCTCCGTCTCGTAGTCCTCCTGGTCTTGGTCTCGTTGCACCGAAGTGGAAACCTTTGCCTGATGCCTCGGTACTCCGCGGCTGCGCTTGCCCCCTTTGCACCAAAGAGGAAAGGAGGACGCTACGCGGGCTGGCACCCGCCTGGCGCCCTGAGTCGTCATGGCTTGTGTCACGGGCACCTCATGAGGTACCCCGCCTTGATCTCTCCGCCTCCTCATGAGCCAGCCTGACAAGGCCGTGCCTGAGGAAGCTCCGCGTCGTCCGCCCCACGAGGCTTGGCCCCTCGCGAGGGTCTTGGGTTTGTGTTGGTGAAGATGGGCCGTGCTGGGTCCCCCTTTGAGCCACGCCGCAGGCTGCAGGCAGGCAAGTCTGGGGACCCGCATTCCCAGAACACCGACAGTAGCCCCCGGGCCCAAGGCGCGCCCGGACTTGGCCGTGCAGGGAGGTGGAAGGGCAAGAGCAAAGCGCCACGGGCCCTAACAGCCTGCGGCCTTGGGCGCCGCGTGGCGGTTGACTGGATGTGGGCGCCTTAGCAACCGCAAGAGTTGATAAAGGAGTGGCATCCGCCTAGGCCCTGCTTCTTGCTTTCCCCGGTTGCTGCTCAGATCCCCTTTCTTGCGCCTCTCCTTCCTTCCTCCGAAATTTCTAGATCTGCTCTGACCGTGCGACCTAGGGAGCCATGGCACCTCGTCAGCCCCCGGCCGCAGCTTGGTACTCGTCTGCCCTGGACTCGCCGAACGTGTCGGAGGCGAGCCTTGCCCGGTTGCGCCGGATGGCGACAGCGTGGGGCATCGACGGGTCGAAGGTGTTCAAGGCCGGCTCCGCCACCCGTGAGGGTCAAAGGAGCACCTTCTATCCGCTCTTCGTAAGTGCCATTGTTGTTGGCCTGGTGCCTCCCTTCTCCGAGTTCTTCTTCTCTGTCCTCCGCCATTACAAGCTACAGGCCCTGCATCTCCATCCCAACTCCGTCCTTCTCCTGACAATCTTTGCTTATTATTGCAAGGCTCACGTTGGGGTGCAGCCCTCAGTGGCCTTACTGCGCCACTACTTCTACCTCCGGACCTCTCGTGGGACTGCTTCCGCGTGCGCGAGCTTCGACGCGTACGGCGGCGCCATTGCCATCTCGAACTCTGGGAAGAGGATTGAGGGCTTCAGGAGCAAGTGGATCTTGGTGGATGCTGGGCACATCCACCCTCGGTTGATCCTACGCACGGAGAAGCCCACGAGCTCCAGCGACTGGGGTCGAGCGGAGCTCACGGATCCCTGCGCGAAGATGGTGTTGGAGAAGATGGACGCGGATCTGAGGCCGACCGACATGGCGGCGGCAAAGCTGACCGGCGCGTTGCTGCTGAGGGAGTTCCTGGAGCACCGGCTGGCTGCGCTTTGGCAGTACTCACTTCCAATGTGGAGGCCCCGTCCGAGCCCCACGGCCTTGGCCGACGGAGACCTGGCTGCGCTTCTCCAATCTCTGGTCGGGGGCAATGTGGCGAGGTTGGAGGGTGCTCCTACGCCCTTGTTCCTCTGCGACGACTGGGAGCGGGTGGTGAAGTCCATGCCCGTCTTCAACGGGGAGGGGCCCGTGCCCCTGGAAGCTCCCGAGGGACCGGTGGACATGCCCTCCGGCGACTCCAGCGAAGAGGAGGAAGGAGGGGAGCGGGGAAAATGGCCTGACTCCGAGGCGACTAACAGAGAGTCAAGGGCTCCCCTCCCCCGGTGCAGGTCCCGCGCTCTCCGCCTCTCTCCGAGCAATGACGATGAGGATGACGATGAAGACGACGACGAGGACAATGATTGGCAAGGCGGCGGGAGCTCACCCTCGATCCTAAAGAAGGACAGGACCGGGCTGATCTCCCGCGGGTCTCCCCCGGCCCCGGGGCGAACTGCAGACGCACCTTCCGCCTCCAAGCTTCCCGAGGTTGAACCTTCCATCCGGCTTTCAGGCTTCAAATTTGGCCGGAGGCCGCTTGAGCTCACTGCCGACGACCCGTAAGCATTCGATTCTTGTCTTTATCTCTTGATCTGCTTCTGAGGCTTGACGTCTGCATTCTTTTGGATAGGCTGGCGCCCGCCGCAAAGAAACCGAAGGGGACTCCCGAGGTTCCATTCGTGACGGCGCTTCTGCCCGCGAAGGAGGGTGACCGCGACGCACAGGTTTTCCTGCCCAGTCGTCCTCGCGAGGCCTGGCTGAGCCGGCTGGGGCGAGCTCAGCCCCCACGGCCCAAGTGGCTCCCGAGGTGCTCTTGCCTGCCGCCGCCACTACAGCTGTCGGGGCGAGGCAGACTCCGCCTCAGGATGCCGCGGCTGCGCCGCCGCCTTCTCCTCCTACTCCACCGGCCGCTGTCTCTCCGACTCCTTCTGCCGTTCTGGATCGTGCTGTTGCTGAGCTGGACCAACTGCGTCAGGATCTTCTTGGCGCCGACCCCCGCTTGGTGGCCGGGCGCTTGGAGCTGGCTTCAGGATGGGTTCGCTCCGATGCCTCGATTTGGGCGGCACTGGTCCAGCCCTCGACGACATGCGACGAGGAGAAGCAGGCCGTCCTGGAGGCGAAGGCTGCTCGTGATGTAGCCCTGGGGGAGGTGGTCGACGTCCGTGGTCACTGCAAGGCGCTGGAGGACGAGCTGCAAGGCCTGCGGGATCAGCTCGCGAAAGAGGTCCGCCTTCGCCAAGGGCCGTCGAGGGCTGGGAGGCCAAGCTCAGGAAGCGCCGCGACCGCATAGGCGCGTTGGAGAAGGAGTTGGGGGCAAGGAAGGCCTAGCTGGACGGCAAGGCCCTAGTTCTTGCCGAGGACCGCGCGGCCTTCACGGAGTTGGAGGTGAAGGCTCACTCCTTGTTGAGGACGCTTTACGACAGTGGCCTGGAGAGCCCGCTGGCTGGCGCCAAGGACGGCCCCGCCAAGCTGCTTCCCTTCCTGGTTCATGCTCATGAAGATGTCGCCCTTGGCCTTGGCCCCACGACCGAGGCTGAGGCGCGTGTCCTGTCTTCTACAGCGCTGACGCGGGTCCTCACCCACATCTACCTTCGCGATCCCGGTGTCAACCTCGACGGCCTACTGGAGCCAGTGAGTGGTGAGCCTGCCGCTGCCGCTGCCGAGGCCGTGAAGGGTTGCGCGGAGGCTCTGCTGGGGAAGTTCCGGGCCTTCAGCACCAAGCCGGAGCAAGGCACTGCCGACCCCGCTGCTCCGTGAGGCGAACCCGGTCCGCGCTCCTCCATCACTGATAAGTGACTCCGTCGCGGCTCCTGTCCTGCTTTTAGTTCCTGCACATGTATCATGCCTCGGGGAGGCGTTTAAACATGCGTTGGGCATCGAGATAACAGTGTGGACTGTAATATTTGCTTTTGAATTCCTTGAAATTTGCGCTTTTCCTTCCTACTTGCTTATGTTCTACACCGGCAGAGCCCGGCCCTGCCCGTACCTCACCCAGCAATAGTCCCGACCAGAAACCAGGACGGGACCAAGGAGTGAGGGGCTACGTGACAAGTTAGGCTCCTGAGTCGCGATGCTCAGGAGTCCCTCTTGGTGCACAAACAGCAAGTAGGGAGGTATGATGTGGGTGGATCTACCGTTCTATGTCTGCAGAGCCCGGCCGCGCGTGTGCCTCACCCAGCGATGGTCCCGACCGGAAACCAGGATGGGGCCACGGAGTGAGGGGCTACGTGACCAGTTAGGCTCCTGAGTCGCGATGCTCAGGAGTCCCCCTTGACGCTCAAACGGCCTTTGTACCTTGGCTCCGCTCGGGGAGAGACGCGCGACGAACCAGGCCCGGGGGGACCTGGCTGGGCGGCGTGCGTCTGGGTGTGACCCGGGCGCAGCCCCCGTGACCAGCCCCCTCGCGCGGCACTCCCGAGGGGAGGCGTTACGATGAGGCTAGACACTGAGCTCTGGGCTCCCTGAGGTTGATGCGGCCCGGGGGCCACCCTTAGTTGTTTATCACCAGCGCGGAGCATAGTGCTACCGTATGTGTACGGGCATAGCCGCTCCTCGGCAGTGTCGTCAGCCAGCGCATAGCATGGTGCTTCCACTGGTACGTGGGAGGGGGCCCCCTCCGGGAGGAGCCCCCGGGGCGTGTACAGCCCCGCCCTGACACATGGCTGGCACGATAGGGCCTAGCGAGGTGTATCTGGGCACCCGTGGGCCAGCGCGGGACTCACGGGGCCCTACCTCTAGGCGGGTTGCGCCTGGCACTGGGCCTTATCTTGTGATGTGTCCCTGCAAATTTGGTTAGATGCCTGCACTCTACGTCCTCAGGTCCCGGCCCTCGAGCTGGTCTCAGCCGTCGCTGGTATGCCAGGTCGCGATGCCATGGACAAGGCCAGAGGGTGAGGGCTGGAGAGCCAGTAAGAGCCCTGAGTCGCCATGCTCAGGTACCCACCCCCTTAACGTGCAAGTGGTCGGCATGGAGAAGAAGAGGTGCCGTGGACTGGCATCGAATAATCATGCATGGTGGGTTTAACGCATAATCGGAAATAAATGCAGATGGGATACATGCCACTGGGCCTGGCCCGAGCAGCTTGGGGATCATGCGGCCTTAGGGGCGCCCCCAACAAGGTAAGCTGACAACATAGAATAAAAAGGGATACACGCCGCAGGGACGGACCCCCGCGGCCTGGGAATAATGCAGCCCTGGGGGGCGCTCCCAGATGGAAGTGAAACTAGAGAGATGTCACCTGATGATGTGGAGGATGAAGGAGTGTTGGTGTAGCAGACTCGGTGGGCTGCGGGAACCGATCCTCACGAGCCCCCAGGCCCAGGGGCCTCGGGAGGCTCCGGAGGCGCTGGCGGCTCCTTGCGGGCCATCTCCATCTCTGCCAGGGCTGCGGATTGCCTGGCCTCTTGTGCCTCCGCGATGCCCCTCATGAGGCGCTGGTACATGCCAGCCGCGCTCGGCAAGCCGTAAGGCATGCGAACGTAGCTGTGGGGTGGACCTCCGCAGCGCCCTTCTCGCGAGGGCCAGAGGCGCTCCAGGGAGGCGACTTGGTTGAGCCCTGGTACATCGATGCAGATGTGCAGCCCTCCATCCTCGCCTGGATGGGGAGCCACTGCTGGCAGGCGGCGGCCGCCTTTCAAGACTCTTAACTCCTGTAGCTCCTGAATGGCCTTGCAGACGAACTCCTGAGGGTCTAGATCTCCTTGCCTTGCTCCTTCTCGAGGGAAACATGCTTCAAAACATGCCTCCAGGTGGTGCCCAAGCGCCTCCCTCGTGACCCTAGCTAGGTCGGTGGCCCTCCAGGGGAGAGCCCCCGAGCCCTGCCTGAGGAGGGCGCCGGGCGCGCTTTCCTATGCGATGGAGGGAGGTTCCCCTTGGGCAGTCGTGGGCCCAGAGGGGCCTGCCTCCTGAGGGGCCGGGCCGGACGATGTCTTCTTCTTCTTGGGGGCGGCCTCGGGAAGCCTCCTGCTTCCGCGATTCGGGTCTTCCAGTGATGCGGCCTGAAAGGCTCGTTCCAGGGAACACACCGCGTCCTTCTCTTCACACGGCACCGTGATGACTCCGCCACTTCCTGGCATCTTGAGGACGTTGTAGCCGTGGTGAGTTACGGCCATGAACTTGGCCAGCGCTGGGTACCCAAGGATGGCATTGTACGGTAGGCGAATGTGGGCGACGTCGAAGTCGATGAGCTCGGTGCGGTAGTTGTCGCGTGCCCCGAAGGTGACAGGGAGGCAGACCTGCCCAATCGGGACCGTGGAGCCGTCGGTGATACCGGAGAAAGGCTTGGTTGGCTGAAGCTGGCTGTAGAGCACTTGGAGGTTGTTGAACGTCTCCACGGACAGGACGTTGAGCCCTGCCCCTCCATCGATGAGGGTCTTGGTGACCACCACGTTGCTGATGATTGGGGAACAAAGCATCGGGAGGACTCCGGCTGTAGCCGCACACTTGAGCTGATCTGCTGAGCTGAACGTGATGGCGCACGCCGACCACCTGAGGGGGCGCGTGGCTTCGAGCCTGGGGAGGACTGCATTCACTTCGCAGGCGAACTGCTTGAAGATGCGCTGAGAGGCGGGGGCTTGTGCTCCGCCCAAGATGCAGGCGATCGCGCGCGGCTCCTGGAAGCCCCCAGCCTCCTTGTCCTGGTGGCGGTCCTCGTTTTTCCTTGGCTGCGGTGGGAGGCCTGCGTTGCCTTGCGGGCGATCCTCGCGAGGCTGATCCCTCTAGTCTCCCTCGCGAGGCTGATCCCTCCATCCTCTCTCACGAGGCGGGTCTTGCCAGCGATCCTCGCGAGGTTGGTCGCGCCACCCTTGGCGCGGGCCACGGTCTTCCCAGCATCCTGCGTTTCTTCCTCCTCCTCGACCGTAGCCCCGGTCACCGCGATCGGTGCGACGGCCGATCCTTCCTTCATGCATGGCTCGGAGTTCTTGACATTCGTTGGTGTTGTGGGTGTGGAGGTCGTGGTACACACAGTATCGGCTGCCCTTGGAAGGTTCGGGCTGATCTCTGCCCCGCTTGGTGTCTGGTTCTGCCGCGAGCACGGCAGCCCCCTTGCGCATCACATCCTTGGCCTTGGGCTTCTTCTCTTCTGGCTCTGCGGCGGGCAGCTCGAGGAGGGAGAGACGCCCTTCCTCAGCCCTGGCACACTTGTTTGCCAAGTTGAACAGCTCCAAGGAAGTGCACAGGTCTTCATGCATCGCCCGCTCCTCCTTCATCTTGACGTTGCGCACGCCGTCGGACAAGGCCGAGATGATGGCCTCCTCAGTCACCTTGGGAATCTTGAGGCATGCGTTGTTGAAGCGCTGGATGTACTTCTGCAGGGTCTCCCCGGGTTGTTGCTTGATGCGGCGCATGTCGCTTACGGCGGGTGGCCGGTCGCGAGTGCCTTGGAAGTTGGCGATGAAGCGGGTGCGCATCTCGTCCCAGGAGGAGATTATGCCTGGAGCCAGGTTCAGGAGCCAGGTGCGGGCCCCGTCCTTGAGTGCCATGGGGAACTAGTTCGTCATGACCTTCTCGTCTCCATTGGCAGCTTCGATGCCCAGCTCGTAGAGCTGGAGGAACTCTGCAGGGTCAGCCGTGCCGTCGTAGCGAGGAGGCAAGTCTGGCTTGAACTTGCCGGGCCACGCAATGCTGCGTAGTTCGGTGGTGTAGGCGCGGCAGCCTGCTATGGCCACGGGAGGCCTTGGGTGACGGAGAGCCTGGTCTTGCATGTCCCCATGCGCAGCAGCTGGGAGCAGCGCGGGGTCTTGACGCGCGGGAGCAGGAGCATGGTCGCGACGGGCTGGAGCAGGGAGCGCCCGGGCAGCTTCTTGCGGGCGAGGGACTTCTTGGCAGCTCTGTTCTTGCCGCGCTGGCACCTGACGGAGCGGGTTCTGCCCAGGGGCCACGCACCTTGGATGCATGGCGTCTTCTTGAGGAGGAGGCGGCCGGGGCGCCGCCGGAGCCTCGTCGCCCGCGCGGGGCGGGGTGCGGTGTAGTGGAACAGACGGCGCGGGAGAGCCCCCCATGGCGCGGACGAGCTCGGCGACGCGGTCGAGCCATTCTTCGTAGACGTCGTCGACGGGACGGTAGCACAGGAGCTCGTTTGCCGCAATGAGTGCAGCCCGAGCCTCCATGGGCGCGCGGAGCGCGCGGGACTAAGAACAAGCTGGGGTGAGCGAGGGAGTTGCGGTGCGGCCGTCTTGCCGCACGGACGGACGCTGGGACGATGCTTGCCGCTCGTCCCCCGCCGGGCCGGTGGCGGCGTTGACGGCAGGTGATGGGGAACGGCGTGGATGCCCGCCGACAGGGGCCGTCTGGGCGACGCGGGAAGCGAGTGCGGCCCGGCGCTCGGCACGGGCCCGACGAGCGTCAGACATGGGCGTGATGGTCGGAGGAGAACGGGGCGGTGGAAGACGAATTCCGGCGCACCCCTACCTGGCGCGCCAAATGTTGGATTTCGGGTTCCGGCAGACCCTTGAGGTTCGAACACTGGGGTGCACGCGGAGATTTCGCCTCCTACCTACCTGCACCCCTCCGCCATCCTAGGATCTAAAACTAAGGAAAGAACAACACAAGAGACACAGGGTTTATACTGGTTCAGGCCACCGTTGTGGTGTAATACCCTACTCCAGTGTGTGGTGTGGTGGATTGCCTCTTGGGCTGATGATGATGAACAATACAAGGAAGAACAGCCTCGCGAGAGTCTATTCTTGGCTGGGGCGATGAACTGCTCAGTGGAGTTCAGTCACCTTCTCTCTCTCTCTGCCTCCAGCCAACCGACCGAACCCCCTCTCTCTGTGGGTGGTTGGTCCTATTTATAGAGGCCCTGGTCCTCTTCCCAAATATCGAGCGGGAAGGGAGCCAACAATGGCGGGCTAATTTGAAGGGGGACAGCTAGTATCAGCTATGCTGACAAAAGTGGTCTTCATCTGCGCAAAGCTCTGGTGATGACGCCATCTTGGGCTCCACGATGACCTCCATCTCGTAGTCCTCCTGGTCTTGGTCTCGTTGCACCGAAGTGGCAACCTTTTCCTGATGCCTCGGTACTCCGTGGCTGCACTTGCCCCCTTTGCACCAAAGAGGAAAGGAGGACGCTGCGCGGGCTGGCACCCGCCTGGCGCCCTGAGTCGTCATGGCTTGCGTCACGGGCACCTCGTGAGGTACCCCGCCTTGATCTCTCCGCCTCCTCGTGAGCCAGCCTGACGAGGCCGTGCCTGAGGAAGCTCCGCGTCGTCCGCCTCGTGAGGCTTGGCCCCTCGCGAGGGTCTTGGGTTTGTGTTGGTGAAGATGGGCCGTGCTGGGGCCCCTTTGAGCCACGCCGCAGGCCGCAGGCAGGCAAGTCTGGGGACCCCCGTTCCCAAAACGCCGACAGCGTCCATGCTACCTCTTGAGCTTGCGTTGGTTTTCCCCGAAGAGGAAGATATGATGCAGCAAAGTAGCGTAAGTATTTCCCTCAGTTTTTGAGAAATAAGGTATCAATCTAGTAGGAGGCCATGCTCAAGTCCCTCGTACCTGCACAAAACGATAGCTACTCGCGACCAACGCGATTAGGGGTTGTCAATCCCTTCACGGTAACTTACGAGAGTGAGATCTGATAGATATAATATTTTTGGTATTTTTGGTATAAAGATGCAAAGTAAAAAGTATAGGCAAAGTAAAAAAGCAAAGCAAGATTAAAGTGATGGAGATTGATATGATGAGAATAGACCCGGGGCCATAGGTTTCACTAGTGGCTTCTCTGAAGAGCATAAGTATTCTACGGTGGGTGAACAAATTACTATTGAGCAATTGACATAATTGAGCATAGTTATGAGAATATCTAGGCATGATCATGTATATAGGCATCACGTCCGTGACAAGTAGACCGAAACGATTCTGCATCAACTACTATTACTCCACTCATCGACCGATATCCAGCATGAATCTAGAGTATTAAGTTAAAAATAGAGTAACGCCTTAAGCAAGATGACATGATGTAGAGTGATAAATTCATGCAATATGAAATAAACCCCATCTTGTTATCCTCGATGGCAACGATGCAATACGTGCCTTGCTGCCCCTTCTGTCACTGGGAAAGGACACCGCAAGATCGAACCCAAAGCTAAGCACTTATCCCATGGCAAGAACTACCAATCTAGTTTGCCAAACCAAACGGAGAATTCGAAGAGACTTGCAAAGATAACCAATCATACATAAAAGAATTCAGAGAAGATTCAAATATTATTCATAGATAGACTTGATCATAAACCCACAATTCATCGGTCTCAACAAACACACCGCAAAAAGAAGATTACATCGAATAGATCTCCACAAGAGAGGGGGAGAACTTTGTATTGAGATCCAAAAAGAGAGAAGAATCCATCCAGCTACTAACTATGGACCCGAAGGTCTGAGGTAAACTACTCACACTTCATCGGAGAGGCTATGATGATGTAGAAGCCCTCCGTGATGATGGCCCTCTCCGGCGGAGCTCCGAAACAGGCCCCGAGATGGGATCTCGTGGATACAGAAAGTTGCAGCGGTGGAATTAGGTTTTTGGCTCCGTCTTTGTTCGTTTGGGGGTACGTAGGTATATATTGGAGGAAGAAGTACGTCAGTGGAGCATTCAGGGGCCCACTAGGCATGGGGGCGCGCCCTAGGGGGGCGCGCCCCCCACCCTCGTGACCGCCTCTCTGATGCCTTGGCGTAGGGTCCCAGTCTCCTGGATCACGTTCGGTGAGAAAATCACGATCCCGAAGGTTTCATTCCATTTGGACTCCGTTTGATATTCCGTTTCTTCGAAACACTGAAATAGGCAAAAAATATCAATTCTGGGACGGGCCTCCGGTTAATAGGTTAGTCCCAAAAATAATATAAAAGTGGAAAATAAAGCCCAATATAGTCCAAAATAGTAGATAATATAGCATGGAGCAATAAAAAATTATAGATACGTTGGAGACGTATCAGTCCACCACAAAGATGCTCGAGGCGTCAGCGGCGTTGCTGCAGAAAGCGGGAGATACGATAGGCCGTCAAGGGAGCCGGCTGGAGTGCGAGCGGGCCGATCGTGATGAGGTCTAGGATCGCCTCAGCCACTTGGTGAACCAAGTTGCCACGCACGTGTAGCGGCTGCGCGATGCCTACTGTCGTGCCAGCGCGACGATGCCGGCCATCGGGCTAAACCCGTTTGACCACCCGGTCGACTTCAACGAGCTGTGGCTTCCTGACCTGGTCTCCTTCTTCACCTATATCTCCGAGGAGCTAAGCCGTCTTTGTGTGATGGTGGGAGCTGAGATACACAAGGAGGGGTTGTGGGCTGCCGTCGCCGTTGGCAGGCGAATCCTTTCGGGGCTCCGTCACCGGAATCCATTCGTGCCATTGGACGCCGTCTTTGATGAGTTGGCTCCCGTCGACCGGGAGTGGGCTTTACGGGCGGTTGCACCCTGCATCACCAACATCGTGCGCCTTGAGAAGCAGAGGGACTTCGGTGGTGTTTAGGCGCCCTCTGCATGGGCATGTCCATGTCTCGGCGCAACATGATCGTTGGACCAAACTCGGACGATGCAGATCAGTCACTATAGCACAAAGCGTGTGGGTGTGTTTGGTTGCATTCTCATCTCAATATAGTTGTTTCCTCTTCGTGTATTTTTGTCAACCTCCTAGTGTGGACTCATGCACCCTTCATGCACTCTGCCAAACACCCAAAAGTGGGTCGAGAAGGGAACTTTTGCTCCCATCCCGTGCACCCTTCATACACCCTGCCTAACACTATTCGTGCTTCATATGGTTCATGTTTCATGGAGTACTGTAGCACCGTACTCTCCGTGCGCTGTGGACCTAGTTCTGTTAACATTGATCTCACCGTTCATTCTCGACCGGACAGTCGAAAAAGCGGTACTATGTTACATATAGGAGTAGTTGACATGCGCAGAACATCATTTGTTATCGTCATATCTTACTACACTAGCAACAGGATTGTGTAGTACTGATGTATGAACCACTGCACATGCCTAGTAGTAGGAGCACTGTGTATGTTCAAGTGGCTGCCGTGTTTCGCACTCCTCCGTCGTAAGAGTGGAAACGCTTGCTGTAATCATTTTTTCTTCAGAAAAACAGTGGACACGCTCTACCGTGTGAATCCTCCTCCAGCCATGCACTAAATTACTCACTTTCGTCAACGTGTGGGACAGCCAGCACCTGGGTCCACCAGCCATGCACTAAATTACTCCGTAGTAGAGTGACGGTAGACTACCCTGATCGAATTGCCGCAGTAATGCCCAATGAGCCATCAAATCACAAAATCCCCTCCTTTCCAGCAGTAAGTTGGACGGACGAAGCAACCATCATCTCACACTTCTCTCTCAGCTTCCTCTCTTGAAGAAAACCCCCACTTGCTTCGCTTCTCCCTCATCTCATTCCTCCTTTCACTCTTCTCTCTCAGCTTCCTCTCTTGGATGGACGCTGGAGCACCGGCCGACGTGATGTCTATGGCTCTGGCCAAAACCGTCAAGGCTCATGGTACGAAGAAGCGCAAGCACCCCGCCGAGACTACCGCAGACAAGCTCAAAGCCATCGCCCTGTCCAAGCCCCCCTCTCTGGGATCCCTCATTAAGCAAGTCCAGGTAATGTCTCTTGTTGACGATCTTTTTCTCGATCTTGATCGTGTTTTTTCATCTAACAAGCAGTACTAGTACTGGTAGTACAACTTTCTGGGTGATCTTGCATGTGATTTTAGTGTGCCAAATGACGGTTCTAAATTCCTCTTTTGACCAAAACATGCGAGTGGTTGACACTGATTTCTTATAGACTACTTTCAACTACTCCCTCTGTCCCAAATTTCTTGTCTTAGATTTGTCTAGATACAGATGTATCTAATACTAAAATGTGACTTGATACATCCGTATCTAGACAAATCTAAGACAAGAACTTTGGGACAGAGGGAGTACTTTATGAACATCAATGCAACCTTTTAAGAGGGTATATTTGCCTTAGTAACTTGTGTTATGGATATTGCATGTAATCCCTTTGCTCTCATGCCTTTGATGACATGTTCTAGTGTCTTTGTTTACTCATTTCTGTGCGTATATGTAGTCATATATGGAGTATAATATCGAAAATCATCTTATATTTCTGAACAGAGGTAGTAATAAAATATGGTTTCTGTTTGAATTAGAACCAGGTCCGCAGTGGAGATGAAGTTCTCAAAGTCATGCCGTGTGAACTGGAAGACCTGATGATGAGTTCTCCTGCTGAACTATCCAGCTGTTGTGTCCTTGTCTCCACGTGTCCTGAACTAGTGTTTTCCTGTAGCATTGTTGTCAGGCGTGTTCTCGAGGCTATACTTGACCACAACAATTTCCTGGCTGTGCCTTCGATTACGAGTGGTGTGGTTCTTGTAAAGCTTCCCAACCAATCTAATGCGGCCTGTCTTCATCATCATGTTTATGAGTGGAAAGACCACTCTGTTAGGTTCTTCAAGGTTGAGAATACGGTGATGGTGCTTGTAGACATCTCACACGAAGTCCATGGCCTAGTCAGTTATGCGGGGTTCATCCCATAGGTCGGTGGCAAGAAATAGTCTGCAGAGTTTAGTTAGTGCAACTTTGTTTGTCTGTAGTAAGTATTATTGTTCAGTACTTGATTTGTGTTTGTGAACCCTGTATTGTTTATTAGTACTGCCGCTTTTGGTGTGTGGTCAGTCCTGAGAACGGTCTATGTTAATGTTTGTCCACTCAATTCAGTCTGTATATTTTGAAGTATCCAGATCATATTTTTTGTGAGGACGGTTTATCAATTATGGTTACACTCCAATATATGTATGCATTGCAGGGTTTATCGTACCCACCAGGATTTCCAGTCCCATGGATGTTCGGTCCATACGATTTGTCACGACCTTTGGACTATCCTGCTTGTGGGAGTAGGCGGGGCCCCTGCATGCCATGCGTAGTTGGACGATCAATCTTCTGTTTAGTACTTCAACATAGTGATTTCCTGGTAAGGATTCACTCGTGTCACATCAAGTAAATCTTATTGATTTACTGTCTAAATCTTATTGATTTAATGTCATGTTTTCTTTCTTTTCCTGCAATTTTACGATGCAGGTTTTGCCATGTGACATTCATCATAGAATAAACCGTTTGGTTTGCTCTATGATGGCTATTTTTGCAGGTTTCACTTCTTATGTCATGTCAGTAACGAAGGCACTGTCCATCACTTATATTACTGGAAAAAATTGGATCAGTCTGTTGTCTGAGTACAAGCTGAATCCCTATGATGAACTGCTGTTGGGTTTAACAAAAACGCCACGATTAGTCCTTCTCGCATTTAAAAGAAATGAAGAAAAAAACTGGATCACGGTCACGGATCCTAGTCAAGTTACAAAGCTGATCATAGCAGACTAGACACGATCGCTGCTGTCCCGCACAGATCGAGCACCGGCAGTTGCTCGAGCACTGACAGCGGTAGTAGCTCAGTCTGATCCAGCTCAGGATTGGGCACCGACCGCGTCAGCGGATCAGTCTGATCTACCGGAGGATCGGGCATCGACACCAGCACCTGCTCCGACACCGGCACCAGCTCTACAAGGAGCACCATCTCCGGCAGCAACAGCTGCTTCAGCACCTGCACCAACACTTGCACTTGCATCTGCTCTGGCCCGTGCAGTTGCACCGGCAATAGACTGGGCTGCAGTTTGCACTTCATATACCAAAGTCCTTACAAAAACCGACATGTCCACCTTCTTGGTAAGCATTGGCCGCCCAAGTGCTTCGTTCTTTTTTCTTTCCATGTTGTTTCACATGATTCACTATGTTGATCTAACTGTTTGGGTATGTCTTCTTGTTTGCAAACAGAGAATTCCTAGAGCAACGAGGGAGTCATTCAACAATACAGGCGACCGCGGCCAAGTTTCTCTTACCATGCGCAGCCTTGGTGTGAATGAACCTGCTCAATATACCGTAAGTACAAAGGATGGTCGCATGATGATTGATGCTAAAGGATGGTCAAGGTTCAAATCTAAATCATATCTTGCGGTAGGGGATGGTGTCAAAATCGAACTTTCTCGGCAAGGAGAGCTGGTCCAAATCAACTTTGAAATTCTTCAGTAGCAGCACGCAACTGCCGAACTGATCTATCCTTCGAGAGATTTTGATGTAATAATCTGGCATGGTGAAACAAGTGTCCTGTGTGTATAAGTAGTATGACAGTATTATTTATCACATGGTATATCGTTGATAGAATTGCAACTCTGATTGCTAGTAAGGAACTGTCGTTCGGTTTCATTCCAACAACTGTCGTGCTTTATTCAATTTTGTGTATTCGCCTTGCGACAGCATCTAAAACCAGCGTCGTACCGATCGCTTGCAATATGAAGAGTGCTGAGGTAGAACACATGGGCCCCCAAACATGCAGGGTCGGCCTGCGGCCCAAAGTTCAGAACCTGAGCCTATCTGAGTATTATATTCTCAGCTGAACCCCCATAAAAAAGCTGAACCCCGATAATGCTCGTGCGTTGCAGAGGGAGTATATTTCTCAGCAAGGTGAGCCTGTGATATAAAAGATTTGTATATTTCTTTACTGAGGGGGTATCTCTCTGTCAAAAAATATATTTATGTGTAACTAGTTACTCTTGTCTTTCTACTTCCTTTCGCTTATATGTGGGGCAACCGGCAATGGGGTCCATGTGCCATATGCACAAATTAGAGTGCACAACTTCATGGTAGACACACCCCGGTCATAGCGCCACAGTAATGCCTAATGAGCCGTCAAATCACAACCCCCCTTTCCAGCTTTAGCAGTAAGCTGGACGGACGAAGCAGCAATATTTCACTGGGCCTGAATCCCCTTCTCCCTCATCTGCTTGTTTAGAGAAAACTCCCTCTCGGCGATTGCATAGGGTTGTCTCATGGAGAACTAGGTACGAATTCTTCATCCATCCCCGATAAATCCAAGTCCCTTGGTCGCAGGTAATCCTAGGATGGCAGCCGCCGCCGTTGATGCATTTTTCTTCCTACTGAATCTAGTGTGTTTCATTTGCAGTGCCCAAAGTGCGAGTACCCTATAGGTTTCTGCGCCCTCGGCGAGACACCACACTTGTTCCTTCTCATCCTAACACAGCATTTTGAAACGCGCATAGTATGTTCCTAGAATCCTCTTTTCTATCCGGGAGGGTGGGTTTTTTTTGAACATGCTGTGTTCTCATATTATTTTTTCCTACAGTGTATTATTTGCTCTGCCAGAACACATGTACTCAAGATGCTCGGCCTTGCCATAACTGAATACACTAGTTTAATGGTCACAGTGAAGACAAGCCATGGATATAAGTTCCGAGTTGGGTTCATGAACCAAGAATATCGCTGCTTTTTTATGGCCGAACTTGGATAAACTTTCTCAAGTGTTACAGACTGAAAGTTGGCGCACGAATGTTGATGGAAATAGAAGAACCTGGTCTCATCTTCATTGCGATCTTCCACCCCAACATCGTTCCAATTGTTCATCCATGTTAGTTTTGTATCTGGTTCTTGCTTGTTGCCTCGATTACTTCTTAATCCACCTATTCTGTCTAACTAATCACAATTTAACTTTAGAAGTAGCAACGAATCTCTCACGAAGATGCTACTTCTAACTAATATTTTCTTATAATTGGTGGCACGTGTAGATTTTTTCAGAGTAAAGCAGTCTGCTCGTTTGTTACTCTGTAATAACTCGGCTGTTACTAATGGCACTGAAGTTGACTGGATCGACATCCACAAGTTCCTACACTTTATTGATCGTCTTGAGGTCCTTGTGGGGTATTTCAATGGTGGAAGGCCACGTGGGATATGTGTGCCACTGCTGCACTCGTTGAACAGGTCCAACTGTGTCGATAAACTTATGGTACACGCTGTTTTCTGTTATATATGTTGTTCATAAACTATTGCTTATACATAGTTCTACAGCTGTGATCTTCTTGAAACAGGAACTGCCGAGTTCTATTGTTCCTATACAGATGCCTGACCATGGTCGGGTCAGACTTGCGCTTGGTCACAACTTGATGTTTATGTCGACCTACTCAATTCCCCTTGGAGGTGAAAAGATACTTATTCATGGGTGGTCTCAAATAATGAAGGCCCGTCCATCTTGGAGAATAGGACAGAAGACTATGTTCATGCTTTTCCATGGCTCTAAAGCAAATATCCTGTTTATTGACCACGTTGCGAGATGAAGCCGCTTTCAGAAGGTTGTGGATGCGCGGGGTGGCGCCTGAGCCTTGTCCTGGGGCTTGGCGACCTCACCCTTGGTTAACTGTAGGCAAAGTAGCACTGTTCGAGGCGTGCTTTGTACGGTTGAACCTGTATAAGTACTCATACTGCTTTCAGGTTTGGTTGTTAAGTGCCCCTGCTGGTTTCAGTTAAGGTTGTTAAGTACTCCTGCTGCTTTTACAGTCTGTCGTGTTTCTTTAGTCCTGTCTTCCTCCAGCCACCAAAACCAAACCAGCGCCGGCGGGGCCGCCTGCTTCCGCCTCCCACGGCTGGCTGCGCCTCAGCGCACGCATCGCCGCCCCACCATCTCCAAAATCATTAACGCTGATGTCCTCCGCGCGCTTTGGTGCGCTTGCGTGGCGCCGCGTTCTCGTGTTGTCAACATGGTCAGCAAACAACAGGAATCGGCAGAAGTATGTGGAGAGGATGACAGTAGGGGCCCACCATGTCAGCGTATGGAAAAATAAAATGCTTCCTCCAAGTGTTTTCCTGACATCTGGGACCCATGACATTGTGAGCGTATATAGTCAATAGACAAGAGAACAGCACAAGATCGGCTGACACCTGGGACGTAGCTACTCGAGCAGTATTTTTTTTGTTTGGTATTGTTGAGACGGAGTAGGGTTTGAACTGGGCTGTGGCCCGTGTAACCCAGGCTTATATTTTATGTTCACCATGTGACCAGCCCAGCTATTTTTTCTTTGTGAAAATGAGCCTAGTTTATTTTTTCTGAAGAATACCCAATCCAGGCCTACTTATTTTTCTACGCCCTGATGGGCTGCAACTCTTTCAAGATGCCTGCAAATCTTGAAAGTAATATGAAATGGGTTGTAAATATAAAAACAGATGACAAATTGGCAATTACTTTATAATTTCTGAATTTTTTCACATATTCAGATTCCTATTTCACTGGGCATTAACCTAATTTAAATATATCTTCAAAGTACTTTAAATCTGGCTCGCCATTTCGGTATTAAAAATAGTTTGGAACCCATAGAAATATGCGAAATTGACCCTGGCCAACCAAAAAAACGACTACAATAAATTGCATAAGAAGTTGCCATGAGCTATATATAAATTATTAAAAAAAGAGGGAGTGGTCTGACTTGTGGGCATGTTTAGTTGATGTGTATGCAAGATTTTTTAGTTATTATATACATCAACGAACGATTCTAGCAGACGTAACCGTTGGATGTCAATCCAACGGCCGCCGTGTTTCTTCAATCTGTGATCTTCTTGCTCAAGCCGCCAAAGCAGCGCCGGCGGGACCGCCTACTCCCGCCTCCCGTGGCCGGCTGTGCTGCCATGCAGGCCTCAGCGCCCCTACTACTCCCACCGCTGGCCAGGGCATCCCTCTACTCACCCACACCCGCTGTTTTTCTGTGGTGACGGCAGCCTCACACCGCAGCCGAACCGGTGAACCCTCATACTCCTCTCCGTGCGGGCTTCCACTGCCGCGTCTTCCCCGGCTCCGCGTCGTCCCCTTCCTAGGCCTCACCGTCGTCCACAGCCATGGTGCTCTCGGCGCGGCGTGGTCAATGTGGTCAATGACCGACTTCCATCAGAAGAGTACTGTACATGGAGAGGCTGACAGCTGGGTCCACGACAGCTGCAAGGAAGTGCCTCCTTATTACGCGGAAAATAATTATTCCTCCACCTGACAGCAGGGGCCCATCGGACGGGCCACCAGTATTTCATGAAAAAAACCGTTTCCCCTTGACTGCTGGGACCCACAGGACGGGCCACCATATTTCGCGAAAAAAACATTCCCCCCGCTGTCTGCTCGAACCCACCGGAAGTGCCTCCTTATTACGCACAAAAAAACTGAATACCCCCCTGCTACCTGGGACCCACCTTGGTGGGAGGCTGACTTGTGGGCCTACTAAGTTGACTGGGACGGAGGCCTTTGTCAACTTTAGTTAATATATGAACGATTCTAGCTCCAGTGACCGTACGATGTCCATCCAACGGCCTTAGTGCTTCTTCAACCTCTGGTCTTCTTGCTCCAGCCGCCCAAAGTAGCGCCGGTCGTGCCGCCTGCTCCTGCCGCCCGTGGCCGGCTGTGATGCCGCGGAGGCCTCACCGCCCCCTACTACTCCCACCGCTGGCCAGGCCATCCCTCTATGGACCCACACCCCCTGTTATTCTGCGGCGACGGCAGCCTCACACCGCAGCCGAACGAGTGAACCCTCATACTCCTCTACACGTGGGCATCCATTGCCGCGTCTTCCCCGGATCCGCTTCGCCCCCTTCCTAGGCCTCGCCGTCGTCACCACCGCCCTGGTGCTCTCGGCACGGCATGGTCAACGTGTTCAAGGAATGGCTTCCATCGGACGTGGACTGTACGTGGAGAGGATGATAGCTGGGACCACGGCCACAACAAGGAAGTGCCTCCTTATTATGTGCAAAATAATTATTCCTCCACCTAACAGCAGGGACCCACCGGACGGGCCACCGTATTTCATGAAAACAATATTTCCCCCTGATTGCTGGGACCCACCAGCTACATCTTCGCACGCAAGGAAGTGCGTCCGAAAAAACGATTCGCCCCCTAACTGCTGGGACCCACCAGCTACATCTTCGCACGCAAGGAAGTGCGTCCGAAAAAAATGATTCGCCCTCCTGACTGCTGGGACCGACCAGCTACATCTTCGCATGCAAGGAAGTGTGTCCGGGCAAAAAAAACAAAACGATTCCCCCCCTGACTGCTGGGACCTAGTAGCTACATCTTCACACGCAAGGAAGTGCGTCTGGGCAAAAAAACGATTTGCCCCCCTGACTGCTGGGACCCACCAGCTACATCTTCGCAGGCAAGGAAGTGCCTGACAGTCGGGACCCACCTGGTCGAAGCGTACATAGCGTTGTCATTCTGGTCGCGAACGTGTACGTACATATATACTAGTGGATGTAGAGGCGTGCACGTGTCGTAGTAGAGGCACATACGTGTCGTAGTAGAGGCGCGCATGTAGCATGTACACGTACGTACAGCGGCCAGGGTGCAAGAAAGAAAATACGGCCACGTACGTACATACGGGCAGGGTCTCGAACGCCTACTCGCGCATACGTACGGCTAGGGCTCGCGTACATGGTTGGGTCAGAACGGAGAAACAACATCGTTGTCGTGTTCATGGGGAGGCAACGGAATGCGTCGTGTTCATGGGGAGGCAACAGAATGTGTCGTGTTCATGGGGAGGCAACGGAATGCGTCATGTTCATCGGGAGGCAACGGAACGCGTGGGAGCCAACCGGCTGGGTCAGAATGGAATGCGTGGTCATGTTCATTGGGACGGCTTGGACGGAACAGGCGATGGAAACGAGGCCTGGCGTACCGCAAAACGGAGGAAACAGCCTTGTGTTCGACCGGCCATGTTCGAAATGGGATCATGTTCATTGGGAGGGGTCTGGCGTACCCCAAAACAGAGGAAACAGACCTCCTACGGTCGAAACGGGGGTCCTGTTGATCGGGAGGGGTGTGGCGTACCGCAAAACAGAGGAAACGGACCTCCTACGGTCGAACCTATTGATCGGGAGGGGTGTGGCGTACCGCAAAACGGATGAAACGGACCTCCTACGGTCGAAATGGGGGTCCTGTTCATCGGGAGGGGTGTGGCGTACCGCAAAACGAGACTCCACAGGATATTGTTCATCTCCACCGTCGACCTCCTCCAGCCTCCACGGGCTCCTGTTCATCCAGCCTCCACCGCGTGCTACTCCATCGGCTACTGTTCAACCACCCCTCCACCGTCTACTGTTCATCCAGCCCTCCACACCACGGGGTCCTGTTCAACCACCCCTCCACGGGCACCCCTCCACCGTCTACTATACATCCAGCCCTCCACCACACCACGGGG
>NC_041384.1:446211310-446227971 GCF_002162155.2 Triticum dicoccoides
CCCAGAGGCAGCATCGATCAGCTTCAGTTAGCAGCAATAGCGAAGGAATCGCTCGATCGGGTTCAGTTAACAGCCATCGAATGATCGCTCGGGTTCAGTAACGCATAGCCTGCAGTGCAATCGCTCGGGTTCAGTTAGAGCCCAACGCCTCGCTCGGGTTCAGTTAGAGCCAACGCCTCACACACACGCACGTATGTGTATGAGACAAACACGCATCTCCCAGCCCCCGACCTCCCACCGTAACCGGGAACTCCCCGAAATTTTCCTCCCCCTCGCTTCTACCATGGTTTTTTCAGTCATGGACGGCCCAAAGAATGTCATGCAGCTGCGTCTCCGGCCCACCCAGGACGAAAAGCCCATTTTCTTTCATGATTTTTTGTCATAGAAGTAGGAGCCCACCACATCTATGATGATATTGGGTTTTGTCACAATTATCGTCATAGAAGTGTCATATGTATGACAGAAAATAAATTCGTTCGGCCCAAAATGTCACGGATGTGTCTTTTTTTGTACTGCGCGCTCCCTTGAGCTTCTCTACAAGCTCCCTCATGCCTCCTGGCGGGGACGCGGAAGGCCACAAGGCTTGGGCAATACCTTGCATCACCTGCCGAACTTGTTCGTGCAGTTGTGAGAGCTCTGGTAGAAGATCACCCGCAGACCCGGGCATCTCCTCCGCGGGACGACCCGTCAGCATACCTGCAGACATAACTCTGTTAGCCGGCTTCTTCGCCGAACTCCTACAAAAGTTCATTCACGCACTTACTAAAAATGCCGCGTCGAAGCCGCTTATTCTCCTTTTCGGAGTCCGCAAGCTGGGCTCGGACGTCTTTCAGTTCCACGTCCAGCCGGATATTGGCGTCCTGGAGATTATTTTTCTCCTGCCTGACCCGCGTAAGCACGCACTCGCCAACATTTAGCTGTCGATTAGCATGTTGCGCATCCTCCGGCATGGCCTTCGGATTCACTCCGGGGTCATCTGCAACATCTACTGTTAGATCTGCATGTATGCCGCATACTATCTGGTACCTGTAATTCTTTGCAATAGAAACAAATGTTACCAGAGAGGGCCTTCTCGGACTCCTTCAACGCGGCCACCACGGCCTGTAGCTGGGCTTTGCACTCTTCCAGCTCTTGAGACAATTGGGTATTCTTCTCTGTAAGAACCTGCACAAATAATGATCCTTAAATCAGTTGTGTCAACTGTTTCAAGTCTTAGGGGCTACTGATATATATAATCGTTAGATTTTCCTACCCGTATATCCTTTACATACTATATATATAATCGTTAGATTTTCCTACCCGTATATCCTTTACATACTAGTCCGTGGCTCTGGCAAGACCATTTTGAGCAGCACGGATGTACGCATCTCTTGAGTTGAAGGAATCGAACGCCTCTTGGGAGAAACAAGTGTCACGGAGTACGGGTCGGCGACGCCTGTGATGCGCTCTCCACTTCGGAATTTGTAGCGGATAGTCTGTCCGCATCCTCTGTAGGAGGAGCATCTGGCGTCCGCCCCGTGTTAGCTTCCGCCTCTATATCCGGCCCTGGAGCCCGACTGGTGGAGGCATGATCGGCGGCCTCTCTGGATATAGTCCGGCGAGCGTTTTTCCTACTAGGAAACATGGACATCATTATATTTTAAAGAAAGACGACAACCACGGAGCGAGGTTTTGTATCATACCTCTGCGCCGGCGTCTCAGTCCTGACTGCCTTCCTTTTTGGCCTACCCGGCTTTGGTGCTCCTTGTTGGCGAGTCACTGTGGGTTCGGCATGGCATCCTGAAGGCCTTCCCTGTAAAACACCATATGTGTACGGTAGGCGAAGTGCATAAAAAGGGATCCTTCTTGGAAGTTGGGACTCCGATTTTTCCTTACCTGCAATGCAGGGAGTAGCCCAGGATAGTCAGCCATGATGGCCACCATGGCGTCATCACAGCTCAATTGATAGAATATCCTGTCTATCAACTCCACAAATATGTCCGGATCCTCTTCGAGTCTGGGATCGAGGGCCCGGTCAGGGTCCTCTGGTTGTGGAGGTGGGTTGTTGACCTCCCTTACAGCTTTTTGCAGTTCCTGCCGTGAAATGGCAAGGTGAGTATTTACGATGAATAATGCGGGAAGGTTGGGAGTAAAGAGTGACCGCTTACCCAGCTTGGAGGGTTGTACATAGAGAATCCATCCCGTGGCTTAATACGGATGAACTCCTCTTCCTCTCCCTTGAACAACTCGGACAGAATTTTTGCTAGAGCGGTAGCGGAGTCCGGTCCCTTACGCCCGCAGCGGGTGGCATCATCTTCCCCGTTAAAGCACCACAGGGGGTGCCCTCGATATTGAAGTGGCTGCACCCCCCGCATTATGCATATTGACATAACCTCGATTATTTTCAATCCTGATTGGGCCAGCACTTTAATTCGGTCCATCAGGTAAAGGACTTGTCCGTTGTCTTCCTCCTGGGGGCTCCATGGGCGCCAGCTTCGGCGTTTCTTCATAGGAGCATTGCTAAACTCGGGAAGACCCCTCCGAATAGGATCTAGAAGGGGGACGTCCTCCATGTAAAACCACTCCGAAGGCCAGTCTTAGGACATCTTCTTCGGGGTACCGGACATGTATCCTGTCCCGGCGATGCTCCATATTTCGGCTCCACCCACTTGATATAGTGACCCCTCCTATGTACGGGGCACAAGGCAGAATATCCTCTTCCACAGCTCAAAATGAGCCTCGTAGCCCAGAAACAACTCACAAAGGGCAACATAACCAGCGATGTGTAATATGGAAGCAGGGGTAAAATTATGCAACTGGAGGCCGTAAAACTCCAGGAGACCGCGGAGGAACAGATGGATTGGAAATCCAAGTCCCCTTAGTAAATAAGGGACAAGGCATACCCGCTCCCCCTTGGAGGGATTGGGGAAGCTCTCCGCTTGCTTCCCACCATTATAGGTGGCGAGCCCGGCTCGAACGGGGACCAAATATGCTGGAGGGAGAAATCCCTGGGTCTGCAGCTCTTCTAATTGGCTGTGCGGGATAGAACACTTCTCCCAATCACCGGGCTTAGGGCTAAGGGAGCGGGAGGAGGAGCTGCGATGGTCGGCCATGTTGGAATGGATTTTTCCGAGCGCGCTCCGATGGATACTCGCCGTGGGAGGATGGTGTGGTTTGGATCTAAGAATCCCCGTCCCTTTAATAGACAGTTTACTTACATGGCTAGGGTGGCGAATGTAAAAATGCCCCGGCTCCTCGCATTCGCTCGACACGTGGAAGATAGCCCTTATTGGGCGCAGAAGCTAAGAAGTGCAACATTTATGGGGAGCCGGACACTACTCAGCAGATATTCAGAATTTGGAGAAGAACCCGCCTTGCAATGCCAAAGACGATCTGCGTGCCGGACTCATCGTCATTGAAGCCTGGTTCGGGGGCTACTGAGGGAGTCCTGGATTAGGGGGTCTCCGGACAGCCAGACTATATCCTTTGGCCGAACTGTTGGACTATGAAGATACAAGATTGAAGACTTCGTCCCGTGTCCGGATGGGACTCTCCTTGGTGTGAAAGGCAAGCTTGGCAATAAGGATATGTAGATCTCCTCCCTTGTAACCGACTTTGTGTAACCCTAGCCCCCTCTGGTGTCTATATAAACCAGGGGGTTTAGTCCGTAGGACGACATACAATCATACCATAGGCTAGCTTCTAGGGTTTAGCCTCTACGATCTGGTGGTAGATCAACTCTTGTAATACTCATATCATCAATATCAATCAAGCAGGACGTAGGGTATTACCTCCATCAAGAGGGCCCGAACCAGGGTAAGCATCGTGTCCCCTGCCTCCTGTTACCATCCGCCTCAGACGCACAGTTCGGGACCCCCTACCCGAGATCCGCCAGTTTTGACACCGACAACCACTGTTACCGTTACTTCCATACTACTTTGCTAGTAAATACTTTGCTGCAGATATTAAGTCTTTCAGGTGCGGTTGAATTGACAACTCAACTGTTAATACTTGAGAATATTCTTTGGCTCCCCATGTGTTGAATCAATAAATTTGGGTTGAATACTCTACCCTCGAAAACTATTGTGATCCCCTATACTTGTGGGTTATCAACCACCCACGAGGGCATGCCAGAGGGGGGTGGCGCGCCCTGGTGTCTTGTGGGCAGCCGAGGCCCCCCTCGACTGGGTCTTGGTTCCAATATTATTTATTCATTCCAAAAGAATTCTCCAAAAAGTTTCGTCCAAATCCGAGATCTTTTATTTCTGCACAAAAACAACACCATGGTAGTTCTGCCAAAAATAATGTTATTCCGGGTTAGTTTCATTCAAATCATGCAAATTAGAGTCCAAAACAAGAGCAAAAGCGTTAGGAAAAGTAGATACTATGGAGACATATCAACTCCCCCAAGCTTAACCCATTGCTTGTCCTCAAGCAATTCAGTTGACAAACTGAAAGTGATGAAGGAAAACTTTTACGAACTCTTTTGTTCTTGTTTATGTATATATGCTTAAATAGCACCCAGGTTTTCAACAAAGATCATGAATAGCCATGCAAGCAATAATTCTTGGAAATTATATTAGCTCATATCAATGGCATAATCAACTAGCGAGCAATAATAAGATATCTCAAATGCCAACACTTTGTCAAAACAATCATGATATAATATGACAACCGTGGTATCTCGCTAGCCCTTTCTGAGACAGCAAAACATAAATGCAGAGCACCTCCAAAGTTCAAGCAATGACTGAACATTGTAATTCATGGTATAAGAGATCCAGTCATGATCCATTCAACATTAACTATACACAATGCATGAAGATGACAATAGTGCTCTCAGGTCTGGTGCTTGTTTGAGAAGGTGATGACTCAACATAAAAGTAAATAGATAGCCCCTTCGCAGAGGGAAGCAGCGATTTGCGGAGGTGCCAGAGCTCAAAGTTTAAATCGGAGATAAATATACTTTTGGGAGGTGCACCCTTCGTCTGAACATCATGACCAAGAGTTGTCAATATATTCCATGCTAAACACATTAGCGGCGGTTCCCAAGCGGTAAAAGTAAAGGTTTACTCCCCCTCCACCAACAAACACAAGCCATGCCTAGCCGAATCCATGGGTGCCATCCATGCCAACAACAGTCCTGAGGGAGTTTTGTTTAATTATTTGTAGTTTTTCATTTCAGGACTGGGCATCCCTATTACCAGCCCCTCTCATGCAAGGACGAGTGCATAAACACTCATCATGAGAATAACCCGCTTAGTATGGAAGATACTGACTACCCCCTGTCGCTCCATGAGCGGTCCAGGCACACAAAATATATGTTCATTTGAAATTTTAGAGGTGGCACATGCAAATTTACTTGGAACGGCAGGGTAATACCACATATAGGTAGATATAGTGGACTCATCTAGAATAACTTTGGTTTAAGGATTTTGATGCACAAGCAATATTCCCGCTTAGTATAGGCGAAGGCTAGCAAAATAGGTTGAGAAGAGACCAGCTAGAGAGCAAAAGCGGTCATGAATGTGCATTATGAATAATCAACATTGAGTACTAGCATGAGTAGGATATAAACACCATGAACATAAATATCATGAATGCTATGTTGGTTTTGATTCAACTACATGTGTGAACATGTGCCAAGTCAAGCCACTTGAAACATTCGAAGGAGGATACCATATCATCATACTGCATCAGAATCATTTTAATACATGTTTACTTAAGCATGGCATGATAAACTGTAATTTCTAATCGTCATTGCAAACATGTTTAATTATAATATGCTGAATCATGGACACTGAGTTAAACATATTTACAAAAACAAAACAAGTTGAGTTCATACACGGTTTTCTCTGCCACAGTCACTTAATGAAATATCGTCCTTATTGCCTTTCACTTGCATGAATGGATGATATGAAAATAATAATGCAAAAGTGTTGTGGACTAAGCTAGAATCTGCAAACACTTTATTCAGAGGAGAAGACCAAATAATATGGGCTCTTTGTTAGATCAATAAGAATGCATATGCATGAGAGCCACTCAACATTTTCATCATGGTCTTCCCCTGGTACGACTCAAAAAAGAGAAAAGAATTTCAGAGAAACACACTAAAATACTTTTGGAGTTTTTAGTTTTTCATGAACAAAGCAAATTGAGGAAGGAAAAACAAAAATGAGAAAAACTATTTACGTGAGAGAGCTCCCAACAAACAAAAAAGAAATGAGAGATCTTTTTGGGTTTTCTGTTAATACCACAACTAAATTGAACTTGAAAGAAAAGCCTAAAAGAAGCAAGAAATATTTTTGGATTTTCTCTAAGTTTTTCAAACACACAAGAAGAAAGCAAGAAAATAAATCTAGCATGGATAATACAATGAAAAAGTGTGGGCACTGACAACATGAATGTAATGTCGGTGGAAATGCGTACTCCCCCAAGCTTAAGCTTTTGGCCTAGCTTGGTAATCACCAATAGCCTGGATAATAGTCAGAGTGATAACTCACGGAGGCTCTTGGTGTGGCCTCGTCAGCCCGCCGGGCAGCCTCGACCGTCGCGTTGTACTCGCGGGCCTCATACTCAAGAACATAATATCTTCTTTTAATGTGATAATCAAAGAGAGCAGGCGCATGAAAAATACATGCACAATGTGATTTTTATTGAACATCAAGTTGTAACTATATATGGTCAGTGGATGTGGCCTTAATGAACCTATGGTGCTTCATGGCCTCCGAGTCTAAGTACTGAGTAGGTAGAATGGGATCACTAGGCCAAGGTAACACACCCGGCTCCTTAGCTACACGGGAGGCATAGATCACACCATAAAAGTGGCCATTATCAGCTTTGCATTTCAGCCTCCATGCAACGATTACTCCAAGATTATAACGTTTAATTCCTATCAGAGCAGTGTGTATGAGGCTCAAGTTAGGGGCACACAGTGTTCTTCTATCCTGTTTCCCCATGATGCATTTGCCATTAAAGAGTGCAAAGTAATGAATTGATGGGAAATGTATATTTTTTTATTCTAGCTTGTGTCACTCCTCTATCCTCACCGTAACAGAGACTAGTCAAAAGCGACTCATACTCAAATCTTGGGGGTTCATCCAGTGAACCCCAATAAGGAATTTTACATGCAACACAGAAGGCTTCTAGAGGCATGGTAAAAGCATTATCATAAAAGCTAAATGAAACTCTAGACTCACGAGGATGATATTTAAATTTCTTAGTGAATGTCTCTGTGATGTTGAGATGTTGGACGTACTAATCTACTCGGTGTTGTGAACATATTGCACAAATTCTTCCTTGAATCCTGCACCTAGCATGAACTCCTTACATGGACAAAGGCACAATTTAGCGTTGGTGTCCCACATCGAGCTTGCACTTGGCTCAACATAGGACTATCGTATCGAGCTTCCGCTCGATGATGCCTCCGAGGACCTCCTCCTCAAAGAACTCCTTCCAAAAAGGTACATTTTATTTGCGTACAAATTTCTGAATTTTTTGGGTCACTAATTTTTTGTCAACAAAACTTCACAAGAGTGATAGCAACTACTCATATGGGAACCTACAGGCTTTATGTCTACTACGCAACTTTATTCTTGTA
Organism: Triticum dicoccoides; assembly: GCF_002162155.2. NCBI lineage: Eukaryota > Viridiplantae > Streptophyta > Magnoliopsida > Poales > Poaceae > Triticum > Triticum dicoccoides. The sequence continues at coordinate 446,218,887 of NC_041384.1, forward strand.
GACTCGTGTTGGGCCTCCAAGCGCGGAGTTTTGTAGGACAGTAGCAAATTTCCCTCAAGTGGAATACCTAAGGTTTATCAATCCGTGGGAGGTGTAGGATGAAGATGGTCTCTCTCAAACAACCCTGCAACCAAATAACAAAAAGTCTCTTGTGTCCCCAACACACCAAATACAATGGTAAGCAGATATTCATTTTTGTAATAGTAACAACAAAAAACAGCAAGGTAGCAATTGATAAAATGGAGCACAAACGGTATTGCAATGTTTGAAAATGAGGCCTAGGGTCCATACTTTCGCTAGTGCAATCTCTCAACAGTGCTAATATAATTGGATCATATAACCTTCCCTCAACGTGCGATGAAGAATCACTCCAAAGTTCCTATCTAGCGGAGAACATAAGAAGAAATTGTTTGTAGGGTACTAAACCACCTCAAAGCTATTCTTTCCAATCAATCTATCCTAGAGTTCGTACGAAAATAACACCAAGCTATTCTTTCCGATCGATCTAACCAAGAGCTTATACTAAAATAGCACGATATGATACACATCAACCAACTCTAACGTCGCCTAGATACTCCAATGTCATTGCGAGTATCCATGAGTTGATTATACGATATGCATCAAACAATTTCAGATTCATAATACTCAATCCAACACAAAGAACCTCAAAGAGTGCCCCAAGATTTCCATTGGATAAACAAAGATGAGAACGTGCATCATCCCCTATGCATAGATTACCCCAATGTCACCTCGAGCATCCGCGAGTTGAGTGCCAAAACACATATCAAGTGAATCAATATGATATCTCACTGTCACCACAGGTATTCATAGAAAGACATACATCAAGTGTTCTCAAACCCATAAATCTATTAAATCCGATAAGAATGAAATCTCAAAGGGAAAACTCAATTTACAAGAAGATAGAGAGGGGGAAACACCATATGATCCAACTATATTAACAAAGCCCGCGATACATCAAGATCGTGCCATCTCAAGAACACGAGAGAGAGAGAGAGAGAGAGAGAGAGAGAGAGAGAGAGATTAAACACATAGCTACTGAAGGAAATATGCCCTAGAGGCAATAATAAAGTTATTATTTATTCCCGTATATCATGATAAATGTTTATTATTCATGCTAGAATTGTATTAACCGAAAACATGATACATGTGTGAATATATAGAAAAACAGAGTGTCACAAGTATGCCTCTACTTGACTAGCTCGTTGATCAAAGAAGGTTATGTTTCCTAACCATAGACATGAGTCGTCATTTGATAAACGGGATCACATCAGTGGGAGAATGATGTGATTGACTTGACCCATTTCGTCAGCTTTGCACTTGATCGTTTTAGTTTACTGCTATTGCTTTCTTCATGACTTATACATGTTCCTATGACTATGAGATTATGTAACTCCCAATTACCGGAGGAACACTTTGTGTGCTACCAAACGTCACAACGTAAATGCGTGATTATAAAGGTGCTCTAGAGGTGTCTCTGATGGTACTTGTTGAGTTGGCATAGATCAAGATTAGGATTTGTCACTCCGATTGTCGAAGAGGTATCTCTGGGCCCACTCGGTAATGCACATCACTATAAGCCATGCAAGCATTGTAACTAATGAGTTAGTTACGGGATGATGCAGTATTGAACGAGTAAAGGTACTTGCCGGTAATGAGATTGAACTAGGTATTGAGATACCGACGATCAAATCTCGGGCAAGTAACATACCGATGACAAAGGGAACAACGTATGCTGTTATGCGGTTTGACCGATAAAGATCTTCGTAGAATATGTGGGAGCCAATATGAACATCCAGGTTCGGCTATTGGTTATTGAACGGAGACGTGTCTTAGTCATGTCTACATAGTTCTCGAACCCGTAGGGTCCGCACGCTTAAAGTTTGGTGACGATCGGTATTATGAGTTTTTGTGTTTTGATGTACCGAAGGTAGTTCGGAGTCTCGGATATGATCACAAACATGATGAGGAGTCTCGAAATGGTCGAGACGTCAAGATCGATATATTGGACGACTATATTCGGACACCGGAAGTGTTTCGGGTGATTTCAGAGAAAACCGGAGTGCCAGAGGGTTACCGGACCCCCCAGGAGAAATAATGGGCCTTATGGGCCTTAGTGCAGAGAGAGAGAGGGTTGGCCTAGGGCAGGCCACACTCCCCTCCCCCTCTGGTCCGAATTGGACTAGGAGAGGGGGGGCGGAGCCCCCCTTTCCTTCTCCCTCTCCCCCTTTCTTTCCCCCCTCCTTGTAGGAGTAGGAAAGAGGGGAGTCCTACTCCTACTAGGAGGAGGACTCCTCCTCCTGGCGCGCCATAGATGGCCGGCCGGCATCCCCCTTGCTCCTTTACATACGGGGGCAGGGGGCACCTCTAGACACATAGTTGATCATTGATCCCTTAGCCGTGTGCGGTGCCCCCTCCACCATAATCCACCTCGATCATATCGTAGCGGTGCTTAGGCGAAGTCCTGCGTCAGTAGCAACATCATCACCGTCAACACGCCGTCATGCTGACGGAACTTTCCCGTGAAGCTCTTGTAGATCGGAGTTCATGGGACATCATCGAGCTGAACGTGGGCTGAACTCGGAGGTGCCGTCCATTCAGTACTTGGATCGGTCGGATCGTGAAGACGTTCGACTACATCAACCGCGTTCTCATAACGCTTCCGCTTATGGTCTACGAGGGTACATGGATGATATTATTCCCTCTCGTTGCTATGCATCACCATGATCTTGCATGTGCATAGGATTTTTTTTGAAATTACTACATTCCCCAACAGTGGCATCCGAGCCAGGTTTATCCGTAGATGTTATACGCACGGGTAGAACACAAGTGAGTTGTGGGCGATACAAGTCATACTGCTTACCAGCATGTCATACTTTGGTTTGGCGGTATTGTTGGATGAAGCGGCCGGGACCGACATTATGTGTACGCTTACGTGAGACTGGTTCTACCGACGTGCTTTCCACACAGGTGGCTGGCGGGTGTCAGTTTCTCCAACTTTAGTTGAACCGAGTGTGGCTACGCCCGGTCCTTGAGAAGGTTAAAACTACACTAACTTGACAAACTATCGTTGTGGTTTTGATGCATAGGTAAGAATGGTTCTTGCTCAGCCCATAGCAGCCATGTAAAACTTGCAACAACAAAGTAGAGGACGTCTAACTTGTTTTTTTAGGGCATGTTGTGATGTGATATGGTCAAGACATGATGCTATATTTTGTTGTATGAGATGATCATTTTTGTAACTGAGTTATCAAGAACTAGCAGGAGCCATATGGTTGTCGCTTTATTGTATGCAATGCAATCGCCTTGTAATTGCTTTACTTTATCACTAAGCAGTAGAGATAGTCGTAGAAGAAATAGTTGGCGAGATGACAACGATGCTACAATGGAGATCAAGGTGTCGCGCCGGTGACGATGGTGATCATGACGGTGCTTCGGAGATGGAGATCACAAGCACAAGATGATGATGGCCTTATCATATCACTTATACTGATTACATGTGATGTTTATCTTTTATGCATCTTATTTTGCTTAGATCGACGGTAGCATTATAAGATGATCTCTCACAAAATTTCAAGGTACAAGTGTTCTCCCTGAGTATGCACCGTTGCGAAAGTTCGTTGTGCCGAGACACCATGTGATGATCGGGTGTGATAAGCTCTACGTTCACATACAACGGGTGCAAGCCAGATTTGCACATCCAGAATACTCGGGTTAAACTTGATGAGCCTAGCATATGAAGATATGGCCTCGGAACACTGGAGACTGAAAGGTCGAGCATGAACCATATAGAAGATATGATCAACATATTGATGTTCACCATTGAAAACTACTCCATCTCACATGATGATCGGACATGGTTTAGTTGATATGGATCACATGATCACTTAGATGATTAGAGGGATGTCTATCTAAGTGGGAGTTCTTTAATAATTTGATTAACTGAACCTTAATTTATCATGAACTTAGTACCTGATAGTATTTTGCATGTCTATGTTGTTGTAGATAGATGGCCCGTGTTGTTGTTCCGTTGAACTTTAATGCATTCCTTGAGAAAGCAAAGTTGAAAGATGATGGTAGCAATTACATGGACTGGGTCTGTAACTTGAGGATTATCCACATTGCTGCACAGAAGAATTACGTCCTGGAAGCACCGCTAGGTGCCAAACCTGCTGCAAGAGCAACACCAGATGATATGAACGTCTGGCAGAGCAAAAATGATGACTACTCGATAGTTCAGTGTGCCATGCTTTACGGCTTAGAACCGGGACTTCAACGATGTTTTGAATGTCATGGGGCATATGATATGTTCCAGGAGTTGAAGTTAATATTTCAAGAAAATGCCCGGATTGAGAGATATGAAGTCTCCAATAAGTGCTACAGCTGCAAGACGGAGGAGAATAGTTTTGTCGGTGAACATATACTCGGAATGTCTGGGTACCATAACCACTTGACTCAACTGGGAGTTAATCTTCCTATTGATAGTGTCATTGACAGAGTTCTTCAATCACTGCCACCAAGCTACAAGAGCTTCGTGATGAACTATAACATGCAAGGGATGAATAAAACAATTCCCGAGCTCTTCGCAATGCTAAAGGCTGCAGAGGAAGAAATCAAGAAGGAGCATCAAGTGTTGATGGTTAACAAGACCACCAGTTTCAAGAAAAAGGGTAAAGGGAAGAAGAAAGGGAACTTCAACAAGAACGGCAAACAATTCACTGCTCAAGAGAACAAACCCAAGTCTGGACCTAAGCCTGAGACTGAGTGCTTCTACTGCAAATAGACTGGTCACTGGAAGCGGAACTGGCCCAAGTATTTGGCGGATAAGAAGGATGGCAAGGTGAACAAAGGTATATGTGACATACATGTTATTGATGTGTACCTTAATAATTCTCGCGGTAGTGCCTGGGTATTTGATGTTGGTTTTGTTGCTAATATTTTCAACTCGTAACAGGGACTACGGATTAAGCGAAGATCGGAAAAGGACGAGGTGACTATGCGTGTGGGAAATGGTTCCAAACTTGATGTGATCGCAGTTGGCACGCTACCTCTACATCTACCTTTGGGATTAGTATTAGACTTGAATAATTGTTATTTGGTGCCAGCGTTAAGCATGAACATTATGTATGGATCTTGTTTGATGCAAGATGGTCATTCATTTAAATCAGAGAATAATGGCTGTTCTATTTATACGAGTAATATCTTTTATGCTCATGCACCCTCAAAGAATGGTCTATTATTTTTGAATCTCGATAGTGGAGATACGCATATTCATAGTATTGAAGCTAAAAGATGCAGAGTTGATAATGATAGTGCAACTTATTTTTGGCACTGCCATTTAGGTCATATTGGTACAAAGCACATGAAGAAACTACATTCTGATGGAATTTTGGAATCACTTGATTATGAATCACTTGGTACTTGCGAACCGTGCCTCATGGGCAAGATGACTAAAACGCCGTTCTCCAGAACTATGGAGCGAGCAACAGATTTGTTGGAAATCATACATACTGATGTATGTGGTCCGATGAATATTGAGGCTCGCGGCGGGTATCGTTATTTTCTCACCTTCATAGATGATTTGAGCAGATATGGGTATATCTACTTGATGAAACATAAGTCTGAAACATTTGAAAAGTTCAAAGAATTTCAGAGTGAAGTGGAAAATCATCGTAACAAGAAAATTAAGTTTCTACGATCTGATCATGGAGGAGAATATTTGAGTTACGAGTTTGGTATTCATTTGAAACAATGCGGAATAGTTTCGGAACTCACGCCACCCGGAACACCACAACGTAATGGTATGTCCGAACGTCATAATCATACTTTACTAGATATGGTGCGATCTAAGATGTCTCTTACTGATTTACCGCTATCGTTTTGGGGTTATGCTTTAGAGATGGCTGCATTCACGTTAAATAGGGCACCATCTAAATCCGTTGAGATGAATCCTTATGAACTGTGGTTTGGCAAGAAACCAAAGTTGTCGTTTCTTGAAGTTTGGGGCTGCGATGCTTATGTGAAAAAGCTTCAACCTGATAAACTCAAACCCAAATCGGAGAAATGTGTCTTCATAGGATACCCAAAAGAGACAATTGGGTACACCTTTTATCATATATCCGTAGGCAAGACTTTTGTTGCTAAGAATGGATCCTTTCTAGAGAAGGAGTTTCTCTCAAAAGAAGTGAGTGGGAGGAAAGTAGAACTTGATGAGGTAACTGTACCTGCTCCCTTATTGGAAAGTATTTCATCACAGACACTGGTTTCTGTGACACCTACACCAATTAGTGAGGAAGCTAATGATGATGATCATGAAACTTCAGATCAAGTTACAACCGAACCTCATAGGTCAACCAGAGTAAGATCCGCACTAGAGTGGTACGGTAATCCTGTTCTGGAGCTCATGTTATTAGACCATGAAGAACCTACAGACTATGAGGAAGCGATGATGAGCCCAGATTCCGCAAAATGTCTTGAGGCCATGAAATCTGAGATGGGATCCATGTATGAGAACAAAGTGTGGACTTTGGTTGACTTGCCCGATGATCGGCAAGCCATCGAGAATAAATGGATCTTCAAAAAGAAGACATACGCTGATGGTAATGTTACTGTCTACAAAGCTCGACTTGTTGCGAAAGGTTTTCGACAAGTTCAAGGGGTTGACTACGATGAGACCTTCTCACCCGTAGCGATGCTTAAGTCTGTCCGAATCATGTTAGCTATTCCCGCATTTTATGATTATGAAATTTGGCAAATGGATGTAAAGACTGCATTCCTGAATGGATTTCTGGAAGAAAAGTTGTATATGATGCAACTTGAAGGCTTTATCGATCCAAAGGGTGCTAACAAAGTGTGCAAGCTCCAGCGATCCATTTATGGACTGGTGCAAGCCTCTCAGAGTTGGAATAAACATTTTAATAGTGTGATCAAAGCATATGGTTTTATACAAACTTTTGGAGAAGCCTGTATTTACAAGAAAGTGAGTGGGAGCTCAGTAGCATTTCTAATATTATATGTGGATGACATATTGTTGATTGGAAATGATATAGAATTTCTGGATAGCATAAAAGGATACTTGAATAAGAGTTTTTCAATGAAAGACCTCGGTGAAGCTGCTTACATATTGGGCATCAAGATCTATAGAGATAGATCAAGACGCTTAATTGGACTTTCACAAAGCACATACCTTGAAAAAGTTTTGAAGAAGTTCAAAATGGATCAGGCAAAGAAAGGATTCTTGCCTATGTTACAAGGTGTGAAGTTGAGTAAGATTCAATGCCCGACCACTGCAGAAGATAGAGAGAAAATGAAAGATGTTCCCTATGCTTAAGCCATAGGCTCTATCATGTATGCAATGTTGTGTACCAGACCTGATGTGTGCCTTGCTATTAGTTTAGCAGGGAGGTACCAAAGTAACCCAGGAGTCGATCACTGTACAGCGGTCAAGAACATCCTGAAATACCTGAAAAGGACTAAGGATATGTTTCTCGTTTATGGAGGTGACAAAGAGCTCATCGTAAATGGTTACGTTGATGCAAGCTTTGACCCTGATCCGGACAATTCTAAATTGCAAACCGGATACGTGTTTATATTGAATGATGGAGCTGTCAGTTGGAGCAGTTCTAAACAAAGCCTCGTGGCAGGATCTACGTGCGAAGCAAAGTACATTGCTGCTTCGGAAGCATCAAATGAAGGAGTCTGGATGAAGGAGTTCATATCCGATCTAGGTGTCATACCTAGTGCATCGGGTCCAATGAAAATCTTTTGTGACAATACTGGTATAATTGCCTTGGCAAAGGAATCCAAATTTCACAAGAGAACCAAGCACATCAAGAGACGCTTCAATTCCATCCGTGATCATGTCCAGGTGGGAGACATAGAGATTTGCAAGATACATACGGATCTAAATGTTGTAGACCCGCTGACTAAGCCTCTCTCATGAGCAAAACATGATCAGCACCAAGACTCCATGGGTGTTAGAATCATTACTATGTAATCTAGATTATTGACTCTAGTGCAAGTGGGAGACTGAAGGAAATATGCCCTAGAGGCAATAATAAAGTTATTATTTATTTCCTTATATCATGATAAATGTTTATTATTCATGCTAGAATTGTATTAACCGGAAACATGATACATGTGTGAATAGATAGACAAACAGAGTGTCACTAGTATGCCTCTACTTGACTAGCTCATTGATCAAAGATGGTTATGTTTCCTAACCATAGACATGAGTTGTCATTTGATAAATGGGATCACATCATTAGGAGAATGATGTGATTGACTTGACCCATTTCATCATCTTAGCACTTGATCATTTTAGTTTACTCCTATTGCTTTCTTCATGACTTATATATACATGTTCCTATGACTATAAGATTATGTAACTCCCGATTACCGGAGGAACACTTTGTGTGCTACCAAACGTCACAACATAACTGCATGATTATAAAGGTTCTCTACAGGTGTGTCCGATGGTACTTGTTGAGTTGGCATAGATCAAGATTAGGATTTGTCACTCCGATTGTTGGAGAGGTATCTCTGGGCACACTCGGTAATGCACATCACTATAAGCCTTGCAAGCATTGTAACTAATGAGTTAGTTGCGGGATGATGCACTACAGAACGAGTAACGAGACTTGCCGGTAACGAGATTGAACTAGGTATTGAGATACCGATGATTGAATCTCGGGCAAGTAACATACCAATGACAAAGGGAACAAGGTATGCTATTATGCGGTTTGACCGATAAAGATCTTCGTAGAATATGTGGGAGCCAATATGAACATCCAGGTTCCGCTATTGGTTATTGATCGGAGACGTGTCTCAGTCATGTCTACATAGTTCTCGAACCCGTAGGGTCCGCACGCCTAAAGTTCGGTGATGATCGGTATTATGAGTTTTTTGTGTTTTGATGTACCAAAGGTAGTTCGGAGCCCCGGATCTGATCACGGACATGACGAGGAGTCTTGATATGGTCGAGACGTAAAGATCGATATATTGGACGACTATATTCGGACACCAGAAGTGTTCCGGGTGATTTCGGAGAAAACCGGAGTGTCGGAGG
>NC_041384.1:446228166-446281810 GCF_002162155.2 Triticum dicoccoides
TAATGGGCCTTATGGGCCTTAGTGGAGAGAGAGAGGGCTGGCCTAGGGCAGGCCGCGTGCCCCTCCCCCTCTGGTCCGAATTGGGCTAGGAGAGGGGGGGTCGCTCCCCCCTTTCCTTCTCCCTCTCCCCCTTCCTTTCCCCCTCCTAGTAGGAGTAGGAAAGAGGGGAGTCCTACTCCTACTAGGAGGAGGACTCCTCCTCCTGGCGCACCATCGAGGGCCGGCCGGCCTCCCCCTTGCTCCTTTATATACGGGGGCAGGGGGCACCTCTAGACACACAAGTTGATCATTGATCCCTTAGCCGTGTGCGGTGCCCCCCTCCACCATAATCCACCTCGATCATATCGTAGCGGTGCTTAGGTGAAGCCCTGTGTCGGTAGCAACATCATCACCGTCAACACGCCGTCGTGCTGACGGAACTCTCCCGTGAAGCTCTGCTGGATCGGAGTTCGTGGGACGTCATCAAGCTGAACGTGTGCTGAACTCGGAGGTGCCGTGCGTCCGGTACTTGGATCGGTCGGATCGTGAAGACGTTCAACTACATCAACCGCATTCTCATAACGCTTCCGCTTACGGTCTATGAGGGTACATGGATGATACTCTTCCCTCTCGTTGCTATGCATCACTGAGGGAGTCCTGGATTAGGGGGTGTCCGGATGGCCGGACTATACCTTCAGCCGGACTCCTGGACTATGAAGATACAAGATTGAAGACTTCGTCCCGTGTCCGATAGGGACTTTCCTTGGCGTGGAAGGCAAGCTTGGCGATACAGATATACAGATCTCCTACCATTGTAACCGACTTTGTGTAACCCTAACCCTCTCTGGTGTCTATATAAACCGGAGGGTTTTAGTCCGTAGGACAACATAGACAACAACAATCATACCATAGGCTAGCTTCTAGGGTTTAGCCTCTCCGATCTCGTGGTAGATCTACTCTTGTACTACCCATATAATCAATATTAATCAAGCAGGACGTAGGTTTTTACCTCCATCGAGAGGGCCCGAACCTGGGTAAAACTTCGTGTCCGTTGCCTCCTGTTACCATCCGGCCTAGACGCATAGTTCGGGACGCCCTACCCGAGATCCGCCGGTTTTGACACCGACATTGGTGCTTTCATTGAGACTTCCTCTGTGTCGTTGCCGTCAGGCTCGATGGTCCTACGATCATCAATAGCGATAAAGTCCAGGGTGAGACCTTCCTCCCTGGATAGATCTTCGTCTTCGGCGGCTTACCACTGTGGGCTAATTCACTTGGCCATCTGGAGCAGATCAAAAGCTACGCCCCTGGCCGTCAGGTCAGATTCGGAAGTTTAAACTACACGGCTGACATTCGCGGAGACTTGATCTTCGACGGATTCAAACCACTGCCAAGCGCGCCGCACTGTCCCGACGAGCATGATCTTGCTCTACCGCCGAACAGTGCCCCGGAGGCCGCACCCGCATCAGCTTCGACCCTTAAGTCGGAGCCAACTGCGCCAATCGAGGATGGGCGGTTGGACGCCACCTCGAGGGCTGTGATCCCAATGGCGATTGAGCTGAACACCAGCCCCGTACTCCGTGAGATTCGTGACTCCAAGGAGCTGGACTCCTCTCCGGACTCCGAACCCTCCACGACCCTTCCGATCGAATACGATTGGGCGCGGATCATGGAGTTTACTACCGCGGACATCTTTCAGCACTCGCCTTTCGGCGATATTCTGAAGACACTGAAGTCTCTCTCTTTATCAGGAGAGTTCTGGCCGGACTACGGTCAGCAAGGTTGGGATTCGGACGATGAAGAAATTCAAAGCCCACCCACCACCCACTTTGTAGCCACTGTCGACGATTTAACCGACATGCTCGACTTCGACTCCGAAGACATCGATGGTATGGACGCTGATGAAGGAGATGATGAAGAACCAGCGCCTACTAGGCCCTGGAAAGCCACCTCGTCATATGACATATACATGGTGGACACCCCAAAAGAAGGAGATGGCGACGGAACAGCGGAGGATGACCCCTCCAAAAAACAGCCTAAGCGCCAGCGTCAGCGGCGCCGCTCAAAATCCCGCCAAAACAAATGCGGCGATTCCAGCACGGGAGATAATAATACTCCGGAAAGCGCCAAAGAAAACCCCCTCTAGCGAGATTTAGCACAAGAGGATGGAGAAACCAGCCCTCATGAGAAAGTGGCTGACATAGAGGTCGAGGACGATAATTATATGCCTCCCTCCGAAGACGAGGCAAGCCTTGACGACGACGAATTCGTCGTGCCAGAGGATCCCGTCGAGCAAGAGCGTTTTCAATGCAGGCTTATGGCCATGGCAAGAAGTCTTAAGAAAAAGCAGCAACAGCTTAGAGCTGATCAAGATTTGCTAGTCGACAGATGGACTGAAGTCCTTGCGGCCGAAGAGCATAAACTCGAACGCCCCTCCAAGAGCTACCCAAAACACAGGTTGCTACCCTGATTAGAGGAGGAAGCACTTGATGCGGCCGACCGACCACCTCGTGGCCGTGATAGAGAGGCCTCTCGGCCCTCCACTCAAGCCGCACCCCGTACCAAGGCACGGGAATATGCGCCGAACTTACGAGATATGTTGGAGGACAAGGCAAGGCAAACAAGATCGATCTACGGATCGCGTGGGCGCCCCATGGCTCGAGACGATAACCGTCACGCCGGCCACAAATTCGGCAGGGCCGAACACAGTAGACAAAGCTCATTGGAGCTACGTCGTGATATAGCCCAGTACAGAGGCGCCGCACACCCACTATGCTTCACAGACGAAATAATGGATCATAAAATCCCTGAGGGTTTCAAACCTGTAAACATTGAATCATATGATTGCACAACAGATCCTGCGGTATGGATCGAGGATTATCTCCTTCATATCCACATGGCCCGCGGTGATGATTTCCACGCCATCAAATACCTCCCACTCAAGCTTAAAGGACCAGCTCGGCATTGGCTTAACAGCTTGCCGATAGGATCAATCAGTTGTTGGGAGGACCTGGAAGCCGTATTCCTCGACAATTTCCAGGGCACTTATGTGCGACCGCCAGACGCCGATGACCTAAGTCACGTAATTCAGCAGCCAGAGGAATCGGCCAGGCAATTCTGGACACGGTTCCTAACAAAGAAAAATCAAATAGTCGACTTTCCGGACGCGGAGGCCCTAGCAGCCTTCAAGCACAATATCCGTGACGAGTGGCTGGCCTGGCACCTTGGACGGGAAAAGCCGAAATCTATGGCAGCACTCATGACACTCATGACCCGCTTTTGCGCGGGAGAAGACAGCTGGCTCGTTCGTAGCAACAACATGACCAAGAACCCTAGTAATTCGGACACCAGGGACAGTAGTGGCTGGTCGCGTCGCAACAAGCAGAAGCGCCGCATTAACGGCGACAATACTGAGGATACAGCAGTTAATGCCGGATTCAGAGGCTCTAAATCCGATCAATGGTAAAAGCCATTGAAAAGGAATCCTAGGGCCCGTCCAGTTTGGACTGAATACTCGACCGCTTGTGCCAGATATATGGCAACCCCAAAAAACCGGCCAATCACACCAACAGGGATTGTTGGGTGTTCAAGTAGGCAGGCAAGTTAAATGCCGAAAACAAAGACAAGGGACCGCATAGCAAGGACGACGAGGAGCCCCGGCTGCCGAACAACCATGGACAGAAGGGTAGTTTTCCCCCACTATCGGTGTTCTGGGAACGGGGGTCCCCAGACTTGCCTGCCTGCGGCCTGCGGCGTGGCTCAAAGGGGGGCCCAGCGCGGCCCATCTTCACCAACACAAACCCAAGACCCTCGCGAGGGGCCAAGCCTCGCGGGGCGGACAACGCGGAGCTTCCTCAGGCGCGGCCTCGTCAGGCTGGCTCACAAGGAGGCGGAGAGATCAAGGCGGGGTACCTCACGAGGTGCCCGTGACGCAAGCCATGACGACCGGGGGCGCTAGGCGGGTGCCAGCCCGCGCAGTGTCCTCCCTTCCTCTTTGGTGCAAAGGGGGCAAGCGCAGCCGCGGAGTACCGAGGCATCAGGCAAAGGTTACCATTTCGGTGCAACGAGACCAAGACCAGGAGGACTATGAGACGGAGGTCACCGTGGAGCCCAAGACGGCGTCATCACCAGAGCTTTGCGTAGGCGAAGACTACTTTTGTCAGGATAGCTGATACTAGCTGTCCCCCTTCAAATTAGCCCGCCATTGTTGGCTCCCTTCCCGCTCGATATTTGGGAAAGAGGACCAGGGCCTCTATAAATAGGACCAGCCACCCACAAAGGGGAGGGGGCGGAGATAAGAGAAAGAAAAGAGTGGGATCGAAGGAGAGAGAAGATCAGGTAGAGAGAGAGAGAAGGGTGACTGAGCTCCTCCCAGCAGTTCATCGCCCCAGCCAAGAACAGACCCTCGCGAGGCTGTTCTTCCTTGTATTGTTCATCATCATCATCCCAAGAGGCAATCCACCACACCACACACTGGAGTAGGGTATTACACCACAACGGTGGCTCGAACCAGTATAAACCCTGTGTCTCTTGTGTTGTTCTTCCCGTAGTTTAGATCCTAGCAAGGCGGAGGAGTGCAGGTACGTAGGAGGCGAAATCTCTGCACGCACCCCAGTGTTCGAACCTCAAGGGTCTGCCGGAACCCGAAATCCGACATTTGGCGCGCCAGGTAGGGGTGCACCGGGATTCGTCTTCCACCACCCCGTTCTCCTCCGACCATCACGCCCATGTCTGACGCTCGTCGGGCCTGCGCTGAGCGCCGGGCCGCGCTCGCTTCCCGCGTCGCCCAGACAGCCCCTGTCGGCGGGCGTCCTCACCATTCCCCGTCACCTGCCGTCAATGCCGCCACCGGCCCGGCGGGGGACGAGCAGCAAACATCGTCCCAGCATCTGTCCGTGCGGCAAGACGGCCGCACCGCAACTCCCTCGCTCACCCCAGCTGGTTCTTCGTCCCGCGCGCTCCACGCGTCCATGGAGGCTCGGGCTGCACTCATCACGGCAAACGAGCTCCTGGGCTACCGTCCCGTCGACGACGTCTATGAAGAATGGCTCGACCGCGTCGCCGAGCTCGTCCGCGCCGCAGGGGGCTCTCCTGCGCTGTTCGTTCTGGTGCACCGCACCCTGCCCCGCGCGGGCAATGAAGCTCCGGCGGCGCCCCGGCCGCCTCCTCCTCAGGAAGGCACCATGGCTCCAAGGCGCGTGGCCCCTGGGCGGAACCCGCTTCGTCAGGCGCCAGCGCAGCAAGAGCAGAGCCGTCAAGAAGTCCCTCGCCCGCAGGAAGCTGCCCGGGCACTCCCTGCTCCAGCACGCCGCGACCATGCTCCTGCTCCCGCGTGTCAAGACCCCGCGCTGCTCCCAGCTGCAGCGCGTGGGGACATGCAAGACCAAGTTCGCCGTCATCCAAGGCCTCCCGTGGCCACAGCAGGCTGCCGCGCCTTCACCGCCGAGCTACGCAACGTTGCGTGGCCCGGCAAGTTCAAGCCAGACTTGCCTCCTCGCTACGACGGCACGGCTGACCCTGCGGAGTTCCTCCAGCTCTACGAGCTGGGCATCGGAGCTGCCAACGGAGACGAGAAGGTCATGGCGAACTGGTTCCCCATGGCACTCAAGGATGGGGCCCGCACCTGGCTCCTGAACCTGGCTCCAGGCACAATCTCCTCCTGGGACGAGATGCGCACCCGCTTCATCGCCAACTTCCAAGGCACTCGCGACCGGCCAACCGCCGTGAGCGACATGCGCCGCATCAGGCAACAGCCCGGGGAGACCCTGCAGAAGTACATCCAGCGCTTCAACAACGCGCGCCTCAAGATTCCCAAGGTGACTGAGGAGGCCATCATCTCGGCCTTCTCCGACGGCGTGCGCGACGTCAAGATGAAGGAGGAGCTGGCGATGCATGAAGACCTGTGCACTTCCTTGGAATTGTTCAACCTGGCAACCAAATGCGCCAGGGCCGAGGAAGGGCGTCTCTCCCACCTCGAGCTGCCTACCGCGGACCCAGAAGAGAAGAAGCCCAAGGCCAAGAATGTGAAGCGCAAGGGGGCTGCCGTGCTCGCGGCAGAACCAGACGCCAAGCGGGGCAGAGATCAGCCCGCACCTTCCAAGGGCAGCCGGTACTGTGTGTACCACGACCTCCACACCCACAACACCAACGAATGTCAAGAGCTCCGAACCGTGCGAGAAGGAAGGATCGGCCGTCGCGCTGACAGCAGTGACCGGGGCTATGGCCGAGGAGGAGGAAGGAACGCAGGACGCTGGGAAGACCGTGGCCCGCGCCAAGGGTGACGCGATCAACCTCGCGAGGATCGTTGGCAAGACCCGCCTCGCGAGGGAGGCTGGAGGGTTCAGCCTCGCGAGGGAGACTGGAGGGATTAGCCTCGCGAGGATCGCCCGCAAGGCAACGCAGGCCTCCCACCGCTGCCGCCACTGCCAAGGAGAAACGAGGACCGCCACCAGGACGAAGAGGCTGGGGGCTTCCAGGAGCCGCGCGCGATCGCCTGCATCCTGGGCGGGGCACAAGCCCCAGCCTCTCAGCACATCTTCAAGCAGTTCGCCCACGAAGTGAACGCAGTCCTCCCCAGGCTCGAAGCCACGCGCCCTCTCAGGTGGTCGGCGTGCGCCATCACGTTCAGCTCAGCAGATCAGCTCAAGTGTGCGGCTACAGCCAGAGTTCTCCCGATGCTTTGCTCCCCGATCGTCAGCAATGTGCTGGTCACCAAGACCCTCATCGATGGCGGGGCAGGGCTCAACGTCCTGTCCATGGAAACATTCAACAACCTCCAAGTGCCCTACAGCCAGCTTCAACCAACCAAGCCTTTCTCCGGTGTCACCGACGGCTCCACGGTCCCGATTGGGCAGGTCCGCCTCCCTGTCACCTTCGGGGCACGCGACAACTACCGCACCGAGCTCATCGACTTCGACGTCGCTCACATTCGCCTGCCGTACAACGCCATCCTTGGGTACCCAGCGCTGGCCAAGTTCATGGCCGTAACTCACCACGGCTACAACGTCCTCAAGATGCCAGGAAGCGGCGGAGTCATCACGGTGCCATGTGAAGAGAAGGACGCGGTGTGTTTCCTGGAATGAGCCTTTCAGGCCGCATCACTGGAAGACCCGGATCGTGGAAGCAGGAGGCCTCCCGAGATCGCCCCTAAGAAGAAGAAGACATCGTCCGGCCCGACCACTCAGGAGGCAGGCCCCTCTGGGCCCGCGCCTGCCCAGGGGGAACCTCCTTCCATCGCATAGGAAAGCGCGCCCGGCGCCCTCCTCAGGCAGGGCTCGGGGGCTCTCCCCTGGAGGGCCACCAACCTAGCTAGGGTCACGAGGGAGGCGCTTGGGAACCACATGGAGGCGTGTTTCGAAGCACGTTTCCCTCAAGAAGGAGCAAGGAAAGGAGACCCAGACCCTCAGGAGTTCGTCAGCAAGGCCATTCGGGAGCTACAGGAGTCAAGAGTCATGAAAGGTGGCCGCCACCTACCAGCAGTGGCTCCCCATCCAGGCGAGGATGGTGGGCTGCGCATCTGCATCGACATACCAGGGCTCAATCGAGTCGCCTCTCTGGAGCGCCTCTGGCCCTCGCGAGTGGGGCGCTGCGGAGGCCCACCCCACAGCTACGTTCGCATACCTTACGGCTTGCCGAACGCGGCTGACACGTACCAGCGCCTCATGAGGGGCATCACGGGGGCACGAGAGGCCAGGCGTTCCGCAGCCCTGGCAGGGATGGAGATGGCCTGTGAGGAGCCGCCAGCGCCTCCGGAGCCTCCCGAGGCCCCTGGGCCTGGGGGCTTGTGAGGATCGGCTCCCGCGGCCCACCGAGCCTGCTACATCAACGCTCCTTCATCCTCGACATCATCAGGTGACGTCTTTCGAGTTTTATTTCCAGCTGGGAGCGCCCCCCCAAGGCTGCATTATTCCCAGGCCGTGTGGGTCCGTCCCTGCGGCGTGTATCCCTTTTTTATTCCATGTTGTTAGCTTACCTTGTTGGGGGCGCCCCTCGGGCTGCATGATCCCCAAGCCGCTCAGGCCAGGCCCAGCGGCATGTATCCCGTTTGCGTTTATTTCCAATCATGCGTTAGACCCACCATGCTTGATTATTTGATGCCGGTCCACGGCACCTATTCTTCTCCATGCCGACCACTTGCACGTTAAAGGGGGGGTACCTGAGCATCGTGACTCAGGGCTCTTACTGGCTCTCCAGCCCTCACCCTCTGGCCTTGTCCATGGCATCGCGACCTGGCATACCAGCGACGGCTGAGACCAGCTCGAGGGCCGGGACCCGAGGACGTAGAGTGCCGACATCTAACCAAATTTGCAGGGACACATCACAAGATAAGGCCCAGTGCCAGGCGCAACCCGCCTAGAGGTAGGGCCCCGTGAGTCCCGCGCTAGCTCATGGGTGCCCAGATACACCTCGCCAGGCCCTACCATGCCAGCCACGTGTCAGGGCGGGGCTGTACACGCCCCGGGGGCTCCTCCCGGAGGGGGCCCCCTCCCAGGTACCAGTGGAAGCACCATGCTCCGCGCTGGCTGACGACACTACCGAGGAGCGGCTATGCCCGTACACATACGGTAGCGCTATGCTCCGCGCTGGTGATAAACAACTGAGGGTGGCCCCCGGGCCGCACCAACCTCAGGGAGCCCAGAGCTCAGTGTCTAGCCTCATCGTAACGCCTCCCCTCAGGAGTGCCGCGCGAGGGGGCTGGGCTCGGGGGTTGCGCCTGGGTCACACCCAGGTGCACGCCGCCCAGCCAGGTCCCCCCGGGCCTGGTTCGTCGCGTGTCTCTCCCCGAGCGGAGCCAAGGTACGAAGGCTGTTTGAGTGTCAAGGGGGACTCCTGAGCATCGCGACTCAGGAGCCTAACTGGTCACGTAGCCCCTCACTCCGTGGCCCCGTCCTGGTTTCCGGTCGGGACCAACGCTGGGTGAGGCACGCGCGTGGCCGGGCTCTGCAGACGTAGAACGGTAGATCCACACGCATCACACATCCCTACTTGCTGTTCGTGCGCCAAGGGGGACTCCTGAGCATCGCGACTCAGGAGCCTCACTGGTCACGTAGCCCCTCACTCCATGGCCCCGTCCTGGTTTCTGGTCGGGACCAACGCTGGGTGAGGCACGCGCGCGGCCGGGCTCTGCAGACGTAGAACGGTAGATCCACCCACATCACACCTCCCTACTTGCTGTTCGTGCGCCAAGGGGGACTCCTGAGCATCGCGACTCAGGAGCCTAACTTGTCACGTGGCCCCTCACTCCTTGGCCCCGTCCTGGTTTCCGGTCGGGACCAACGCTGGGTGAGGCATGCGTGGGGCCGGGCTCTGCCGGCGTAGAACATAAGCAAGTAGGAAGGAAAGGCACAAATTTCAAGAAGTTCAAAAGCAGATATTACAGTCCACACTGTTATCTCGATGCCAAACGCAAGTTTAAACGCCTCCCCGAGGCATGATACATGTGCAGGAATTAAAGGCAGGACAGGAGCCGTGACGGAGTCACTTGTCGGCGATGGAGCAGCGCGGATTGGGTACGCCTCACGGAGCGGTGGGGTCGGCAGCGCCTTGCTTCGGCTTGGTGCTGAAGGCCCGGAACTTCCCCAACAAGGCCTCTGCGCGACCCTTCACGGCCTCGGCAGCGGCAGCGGCACGCTCGCCACTCACTGGCTCCAGCAGGCTGTCGAGGTCGACACCGGGATCGCGAAGGTAGATGTGGGTGAGGACCCGCGTCATTGCTGTAGAAGACAGGACACACGCCTCGGCCTCGGCCGCGGGGCCAAGGCCAAGGGCGACATCTTCAAGAGCGTGAACCAAGAAGGGAAGCAGCTTGGCGGGGCCGTCCTCGGCGCTAGCTAGTGGGCTCTCCAAGCCGCTGTCATAAAGCGTCCTCAGTGAGGAGCAAGCCCTCGCCTCCATCCCCGCGAAGGCCACGCGGTCCTCGGCAAGAACCAGGGCCTCGTTGTCCAGCTTGGCCTTCCTCGCCCCCAACTCCTGCTTCAGCGCGCCTAGGCGGTCACGGCGTTTCTTGAGCTTGACCTCCCTCTCCTTGAGAGCCGCCTCGCGAGCCTTCACGCCTTCTTCCTGCTCTTGGCGAAGGCGGACCTCATTCGCGAGCTGGTCCCGCAAACCTTGCAGTTCGCCCTCCAGCGCCTTGCAACGACCACGGACGTCGACCACCTTCCCCAGGGTTGCATCACGAGCAGCCTTCGCCTCAAGGACGACCCGCTTCTCCTCGTCGCATGCCGTCGAGGCCTGGACCAGCGCCGCCCGAATCGAACCGTCGGAGCGAACCCATCCTGAAGCCAGCTCCAAGCGCCCGGCCACCAAGTGGGGGTCGGCGCCAAGAAGATTTTGACGCAGTCGATCCAGCTCAGCAACAGCATGATCCAGAACGGTAGAAGGAGTCGGAGAGACAGCAGCCGGTGGAGTAGGAGGAGAAGGCGGCAGCGTGGCCACAGCATCCTGAGGCAGAGTCTGCCGCGCCCCGACAGCTGAAGTGGCGGCGGCGGGCAAGAGCACCTCGAGAGCCACTTGGGCCATGGGGCCTGAGCTCGCCCCAGCCGGCTCAGCCAAGCCTCGCGAGGACGACCGGGCAGGAGAAGCCTGTGTGTCGCGGTCACCCTCCTTCGCGGGCAGAAGCTCTCCCACGGATGGAACCTCGGGAGCCCCCTTCGGCTTCTTTGCTGCGGGCGCCAGCCTATCCAAGAGATGCGGACGTCAAGCCTCAGAAGCAGAGCAAGAAATAAAGACAAGAATCGAATGCTTACGGGTCGTCGCTAGTGAGCTCAAGCGGCCTCCGGCCAAATTTGAAGCCTGAAAGCCAGCTGGAAGGGTCAACCTCAGGAAGCTTGGAGGCGGAAGGAGCATCTGCGGTCCGTCCCGGGGCCGGGGCAGACCCCCGGGAGATTAGCCCGGTCTTGTCCTTCTTCGGGATCGGGGGTGAGCTCCCGCCGTCCTGCTCGTCATTGTCCTCGTCGTCGTCTTCGTCGTCATCCTTGTCGCCATCGCTCGGAGAGAGACGGAGAACGCGGGACCTGCGCCGGGGGAGGGGAGCCCTCGACTCTCCGTCAGTCGCCTTGGAGTCAGGCCCTTTTCCCCGCTCCCCTCCTTCCTCCTCTTCGCTGGAGTCGTCGGAGGGCACGTCCGCCGGTTCCTCGGGAGTTTCCACGGGCACGGGCCCATCCCCGTTGAAGACGGGCATGGACACCACTACCTGCTCCCAGTCGTCGCGGAGGAACAAGGGCGTAGGAGCGCCCGCCAACCTCGCCACATCGCCCCCGACCAGAGATTGGAGGACCGCAGCCAGATCTCCGTCGGCTAAGGCCGCGGGGCTCGGACGGGGCCTCCACATCGGAAGTGAGTACTGCCGAAGCGGAGCCAGCTGGTGCTCCAGGAATTCCCTTAGCAGCGACGCGCCGGTCAGCTTCGCCGCCGCCATGTTGGCCGGCCTCAGATCCGCGTCCATCTTCTCCAACATCAGCTTCGCGCGGGGGTCCGTGAGCTCCGCTCGACCCCAATCGCTGGAGCTCGTGGGCTGCTCCGTGGGCAAGATCAGCCGAGGGTGAATGCGCCCAGCATCCACCAAGACCCACTTGCTCCTGAAGCCCTCAATCCTTTTCCCGGGGTTCGAAATGGCAATGGCACCACCACACGCGACGAAGCTCGCGCACTCAGAAGCAGTACAACGAGAAGTTCGGAGGTAGAAGTAGTGGCGCAGCAAGGCCACTGAGGGCTGCACCCCTACGTGAGCCTCGCGGTAATAGGCGAAGATTGCCAGGAGAAGGACGGAGTTGGGGTGGAGATGCAGGGCTTGTAGCTTATAGTGGCGGAGGACAGAGAAGAAGAACTCGGAGAAGGGAGGCACCAGGCCAGCAGCAATGGCACTTACGAAGAGCGGATAGAAGGTGCTCCCTTGACCCTCAGGGGTGGCGGAGCCGGCTTTAAACACCTTCGCCCCGTTGATGCCCCGCGCCGCCGCCATCCGGCGCAACCGGGCAAGGGTCGCCTCCGACACATTCAGCAGGTCCAGGGCAGACGAGTACCAAGCTACGGCCGGGGGCTGATGAGGCGCCATGGCTTCCTAGGTCACACGGTCGGAGTGGATATGGAAATTTTGGAGGAAGGAGAGGCGCATGAAAGGGGACCTGAGCAGCAACCGAGGAAAGCAAGAAGCAAGGCCTAGGTGGATGCCGCTCCTTTATCAACTCGCGCGGTTGCTAGGGCGCCCACGTCCAATCAACCGCCACGCGGCGCCCAAGGCCGCAGGCTGTTAGGGCCCGCGGCGCTTCGCTCTTGCCCTTCCGCCTCCCTGCACGGCCAAGTCCGGGCACGCCTTGGGCCCGGGGGCTACTGTCAGCGTTCTGGGAACGGGTGTCCCCAGACTTGCTTGTCTACGGCCTGCGGCGTGGCTCAAAGGGGGCCTAGCACGGCCCATCTTCACCAACACAAGCCCAAGACCCTCTTGAGGGGCCAAGCCTCGTGAGGCGGACGACGCGGAGCTTCCTCAGGCGCGGCCTTGTCAGGCTGGCTCACGAGGAGGTGGAGAGATCAAGGCGGGGTACCTCATGAGGTGCCCGTGATGCAAGCCATGACGACCGGGGCGCCAGGCGGGTGCCAGCCCGCGCAGTGTCCTCCCTTCCTCTTTGGTGCAAAGGGGGCAAGCGCAGCCGTGGAGTACCAAGGCATCAGGCAAAGGTTACCATTTCGGTGCAATGAGACCAAGACCAGGAGGACTACGAGATGGAGGTCACCGTGGAGCTCAAGACGGCGTCATCACCAGAGCTTTGCGCAGGCGAAGACTACTTTTGTCAGGATAGCTGATACTAGCTGTCCCCCTTCAAATTAGCCCGCCATTGTTGGCTCCCTTCCCGCTCGATATTTGGGAAGAGGACCAGGGCCTCTATAAATAGGACCAGCCACCCGCAAAGGGGAGGGGCGGAGAGAAGAGAAAGAAAAGAGAGGGATCGAAGGAGAGAGAAGATCAGGTAGAGAGAGAGAGAGAAGGGTGACTGAGCTCCTCCCAGCAGTTCATCGCCCCAGCCAAGAACAGACCCTCGCGAGGCTGTTCTTCCTTGTATTGTTCATCATCATCAGCCCAAGAGGCAATCCACCACACCACACACTGGAGTAGGGTATTACACCACAACGGTGGCCCGAACCAGTATAAGCCCTGTGTCTCTTGTGTTGTTCTTCCCGTAGTTTATATCCTAGCAAGGCGGAGGAGTGCAGGTAGGTAGGAGGAGAAATCTCTGCGTGCACCCCAGTGTTCGAACCTCAAGGGTCTGCCGGAACCCGAAATCCGACACCCACAAGTGCGGACGGTGAACATGATATACGCAACCCATGTCCCCAAAAGGGAACAGAAGCGCGTGCTAAGGGACGTATACGCGGTAGAGCCAGTCGCCCCGAAGTTCAACCCATGGTCCTCCTGCCCGATCACCTTTGATCGAAGGGACCATCCCACTAGCATCCGTCATGGTGGATTTGCCGCATTGGTTCTAGACCCAATTATTGATGGATTTCATCTCACTAGAGTCCTTATGGACGGCGGCAGCAGCCCGAACCTGCTTTACCAGGATACAGTGCGTAAAATGGGCATAGATCCCTCGAGGATTAAGCCCACCAAAACGACCTTTAAAGGCGTAATACCAGGTGTAGAGGCCAACTGCACAGGCTCAGTCACACTTGAAGTGGTCTTCGGATCTCCGGATAATTTCCGAAGTGAGGAGTTAATCTTCGACATAGTCCCGTTCCGCAGTGGTTATCACGCACTGCTCGGGCGAACCGCATTTGCCAAGTTCAATGCGGTACCGCACTACGCATAACTTAAGCTCAAGATGCCAGGCCCTCGAGGAGTAATTATGGTCAATGGAAACACTGAATGCTCCCTCCGAATGGAGGAGCACACAGCGGCCCTTGCAGCGGAAGTACAAAGCAGCCTCTCCAGGCAGTTCTCCGGTCCGGCCATTAAACGACCAGACACCGTCAAGTGCGCCCGGAGTAACCTACAACAAGACCGCCTGGCACGATCCGAGCAGGCGTAGCAATGCGTCCCCAACCCCAACCCCCACAAAAAGGCGACGCTAGTACTTCGCATACATAACTACGCTCTAGAGATACCATGGGTGCAGGGGGAGGGGCACCATTACGGCACGCCCAAAACGCGGCTTAAACCGTACCAGGGGCTGCTGATTTTTTAATTTTCTCTTACTTTCAGGACTCCATCCTTCGAAAGGCCTGTTCAGCAGTTCAATTGCCGCACAAACGATGCAAGAACCAGGGAAGCAAACAAGCCATGCCGCATCACGGAACTCCCAGGTGGTCTCTATCACGAGCAGTACACCTGTTCCGCATACTATTCCGCAGCTTGCCCCTGGAACGGACATGTTAAATAGTCCAACCTTCCACTTATCACATTATTTGTATCGTTCTGCTTTGACCGCAGCCCCTTTTTAATAAACAATGCATAGCTTTTGTCTATTTTTGCATTATCTTATTTTTATATATATATATATATATATATATATATATATATATATATATATATATATGTTCCTTAACGACATGTTGCACCCATACACGTTGGTACGGCCAAAATACGCCAAGGGCTTTAGTACCCCTCAATATGGTGTGAGAAGTCCGAACACTTTAACAAGTGCGGCACCCCGAACTTATAGCATTATATGCATCGGCTCTGAATCATGTCTTGGGTCAATAGTTGGGTTTGCCTGGCTCCTATGTTTTGGTGCCTTACGTTCCGCTATATCGGCTAAGGTAGCACTAGGAGAACCACTGCGATTGTGCCCCAGTTGAGCTGGGCCGAGCACCTCAGTGGAGAAAGCTAAAACTGACTGTCATGATGAGGCGAGAGCTGGTCGCTGTTCGAGAGGTCTTTCGAGTCCCTAAAGACTTATGCCACTTAGGGCAAGGAGCCGGCTCTGTCCGGCCAAGGCGTGGATAGCGCCCCGAACTCGGTCTTCCGAATCCAGGGGCTTCGCTGAAATTTAAAATTATTGAATTCTATGGCTAAGTGAGAGTGTTCACGCATTATAGTCCGATTGCCTTGTTCGTTGGGCTGAGCGCCTCCCTCGAAGGACCCAAACATGGGAAAAAGAGCGCTCAGGTTTATCCCCGAACACCCCAGCACTAGCGGCACGGGGGCAGAAGCCGATGACTTGCCATCTCTCAGAATTGATAAACAACCGCACAGAAGGTGATATTTTAAATTACAAATAGCATTGCTTAGCGCATATGAACAAGTTTCCAGCGCACAGGACAAAACGAGCAAGTTTCACTCAAAAATTACATCCCTAGAACATTCATCCGCCACAAGGCAGGCACCCTTCAGAACATCCTTATAGTAATTCTCAGGCTTGCGATCCTCTTTCCCCGGCGGTGGCCCGTCCTTCACAAGCTTCTCGGCATCCAGCTTGCCCCAGTGCACCTTAGCACGGGCAAGGGCCATACGGGCACCTTCAATACAGACGGAGCGCTTGATGACTTCGAGCCTTGGACAGGCCTCCACCAGCCGCCGCACCAGCCCGAAATAGCTCCCAAGCGAAGCCTCTCCAGGCCACAGCCGGACCAAGAGGCCCTTCATGGCCAATTCGGCCGCCTTGTGGAGCTCGACCAGCTACTTCAGCTGGTCGCTCAGGGGTACGAGGTGTCCGGCCTCAGCATACTGAGACCAGAACACCTTCTCGGTCGAGCTGCCCTCCTCGGCTCGATAGAATGTGGCGGCATCAGACACACTCCGGGGAAGATCTGCGAACGCTCCTGGAGAGCTCCGGATTCGGATAAGTAACAAGTAACTCACGTTTATATGTTTGCTTTGCATAAAGAATGCCTTACCTGCCGCTATCTTCTTCACCTCATCCAACTCCTGGAGGATCTTCTGGGATTCGGTCTTGGCAGACTTGGCATTTTCAATAGCCGCCGCGAGCTCGGAAGCTCGCGTCTTCGAGTCAAGCTCCAAACTCTCATGTTTCTTCATGAGAACCTGGAGCTCTTGCCACACTTTGCCAACCTCGGCCTCATACTTCTCCCGCTCGGTGCGCTCCGTGGCCGCCCTCTTCTCGGCCTCGGCCAGCGCCTGCTTCAGGGTCGCCACCTCAGACATGGCCCCTACAACAGCCATGATAGTCCTGTCATTTTTTGCAATTGCACCTTTTTATACATATTCAAACAAGGTATTTCTTAGCTTCCTTCTCCTCGAGCTGCTTCTTGGCACGCCCGAGCTCTTGCTCAGACTTCTCGAGGCTCTGCTTCAGCGTGTCCACTTCCACAGTCAGTGCGGCGGACGCCAGCAGAGAAGCCTGCATACGCATATTGACTCCTTTTGTTAGACTCCTGCGAATTCTTTGATCCTCTATTCGGCTTTTCTTCCCGACCGCCCAACAGAGCATCTGGGGCTACTGTCTATGCGGTAATATTATTTACACATTATTTACTTACCTCAAAGCCTGTTAAAAGGCTAGTACAAGCTTGAGTTAGTCCACTCTTGGCGGACTGAACCTTCTGGACCACCGCACTCATAATAGCGTGGTGCTCCTCGTCGATGGAGGTGCCTTGGAGCACCTCCAACATATTGTCCGGCGCCTTCGGTTGGACGGGGGTCACCGGCGCGGTGGGCTTGCTCCTCTTGGAAGGAGGTCCCCCGCCGGACTCTGGAACCTTTGAAGGTTCCGGAGCGGTGTCCGACCTGGAGCCGGACTTGGAGCCCTGGGGGGTTTCATCCCCTTTACTCCTGGAGTCCGGGAGGTTGCCTTGCGGCGCCTCCAGGACCACCTCCTCCCGGCTTGGGACCTGAAGCCGTCGGAAGCGAGTTCACATATGACGAATCCAGTGAGCCACTCGACGATGCGTCGAGCCGGTCCTTTGGCGGGCTGCATAAACGTATTCGGCGTAAAGGGAAGCTGTGCAATAAACGAATACTATGAATTACGCCGGTATCCGAATACTTACAATTTTGCCAGGGGCTTGGCCCTAGGCTGCCACTCCTCTTCGCCGTCGTCGGCGTCGGTGGAGTAGTCCGGAGGAAGGGTTTTCCCCTTCTTGGACCCTCTGGCCTCCCCAGAGAGGGCGGCCTTCCTTTTCTTCTCTCCTCCCACTGGAGGGGGAGAGGTCTCTTCTTCTTCCTCCTCGTCTTCACGAGAGGAATGCGCCTCGGAACCGCCGGATGATGGATCCGACACCTCTTGGCGTCGGGCACTCTTTCGTAGTCCCCGTGGCCTTTTTCGCGGCCTTCTTCTCCGGCACCACATAGGGTGCCGAAACTAGCAGCTTCGCCAAGCGAGCATCCGCTGGGCCTTCGGGCAAAGGAGCCGGACAGTTGATCTGTCCGGACATCACCTGCCAATCCTGTCAAAGGTAAGGGAGCTTAGATCCCACAAGGAGTCAAACTATGAAAAACTGATACCCTGTAAAAGGAAAAAAAACAACTTACCGCATGAGCTTGACGCTGCGTACTGAATCCGCGATCCTCAGTAGAGGATGCGGGGGCCTCGGCGCCCTTGAAAAGCGCCTTCCAGGCATCTTCATACGTCATGTCGAAGAGCCTGCTCAGAGTTTGGTGCCGCGCCGGGTCGAACTCCCACAGGGTGAAATCCCATTGTTGACACGGGAGGATCAGGGAGATGAGCATAACCTGGATTACGTTGACAAGTTTGAGCTTCTTATCCACCAGGGTTTGGATGCATGTTTGGAGTCCGGTCAGCTCTCCTTTCTTGCCCCACAACAGGCCCGTCTCCTTCCAGGAGGTAAGCCGCGTAGGGGGTCCGGATCAAAACTCGGGGGGTGCGACCCATTCGGGGTCACGCGGCTCGGTGATGTAAAACCACCCCGATTGCCACCCCTTCAGGGTCTCCACAAGGGAGCCCTCGAGCCATAAGACGTTGTCCATCTTGCCAACCATGGCGCCTCCGCACTCCGCCTGGTTGCCGCGCACCACCTTTGGCTTGACGTTAAAAGTCTTGAGCCATAGGCCGAAATGGGGGCGGATGCGGAGGAAAGCCTCGCACACGACGATAAACGCTGAGATGTTGAGGACAAAGTTCGGGGCCAGATCGTGGAAATCCAGGCCATAGTAGAACATGAGCCCCCGGACAAATGGGTGAAGAGGGAAGCCCAGTCCGCGGAGGAAATGGGGGAGGAACACCACCCTCTCATGGGGCCTAGGGGTGGGGATGAGCTGCCCCTTTTCGGGAAGCCGGTACGCGATGTCGTTAGACAGCTATCCGGCCTTCCACAGCTTTTTGATATGTCCCTCCATAACGGAGGAGACCATCCACTTGCCTCTTGCTCCGGACATGGCTGGAGAAGGTTGAGGTGTGAGTGCGGACTGGGGCGCTGGAGCTCGAGTGCACAAGAATGGATAGGCAAAGGAGGAAGAAGGCGTAGGTGGAAAGGTGGATCCTTATCCCCTTATATGGGTGGACGCAACTACATGTCCCCACCAGCCTGGTAAAACTCGCCTATCTCCAAGCGCCGTAATCAATGGCGCGATTGGGTTACCCATGCCCGTATTGATGAGAATCCCGAAATAAGGGGACACGATCTCTGCTTTGACAAGACGTGCCAAGGAAACCGCCTCGCATAACGCGCTGAGGTGGGATAATGAAACGACTCGGATAAAGGCTTGGCCATGGTGTGTCACACTACGGAATACGTCAGCAGATTAGATCTGTGTAAATATTGTTCTCTCTATGGCAATATGTGGAAACTTATTTTGCAGAGCCGGACACTATCTTTGTGTTCAAAATCTTCTATGAAGTGTTTGGAGGAGGAACCCGCCTGGCAATGCCGAAGACAAACTGCGCGCCGGACTCGTCGTCATTGAAGCCTAGTTCAGGGGCTACTGAGGGACTCCTGGATTAGGGGGTGTCCGGATGGCCGGACTATACCTTCAGCCGGACTCCTGGACTATGAAGATACAAGATTGAAGACTTCGTCCCGTGTCCGGTAGGGACTTTCCTTGGCGTGGAAGGCAAGCTTGGCGATACGGATATACAGATCTCCTACCATTGTAACCGACTTTGTGTAACCCTAACCCTCTCCGGTGTCGATATAAACTGGAGGGTTTTAGTCCGTAGGACAACGTAGACAACAACAATCATACCATAGGCTAGCTTCTAAGGTTTAGCCTCTCCGATCTCGTGGTAGATCTACTCTTGTACTACCCATATCATCAATATTAATCAAGCAGGACGTAGGGTTTTACCTCCATCGAGAGGGCCCGAACCTGGGTAAAACTTTGTGTCCCTTGCCTCCTGTTACCATCCGGCCTAGACGCACAGTTTGGGACCCCCTACCCGAGATATGCCAGTTTTGACACCGACAATCACCATGATCTTGCGTGTGCGAAGGAATTTTTTTGAAATTACTACATTCCCCAACAGCTATTGGTACAAACCCTCAACCCCGAGGGTGGACTACTTCCTCCTCATCATGGTGGCCGCCGGGATGATGAAGATGGCCATCGGTGATGATTTCCCCCTCCGACAGGGTGCTAGGACGGGGTCTAGATTGGTTTTAGATGGCTACAGAGGCTTGCAATGGCGGAACTTCTGATCTATGGTTATTTCTGATGGTTCCTCCATTTATAGGATATTTTGGCGTCAGTTTCACACGAAGATGGGCCTTGAGGTCAGCACAACCCACCGGGGCAAGTTGGGCCCCTCAGGCGCGCCCTGGTGGGTTGTGCCCTCCTCGTGGCTCTTTTGGACATCCCACAAAGCTTCGGGGTCTCTTTTGTTCCAAAGAAATTGTCAAAAAGTTTCAGCTCATTTCGAGAACTTTCACTTCTGCACAAAAAGCAACACCACAGTAGTTCTGCTGAAAATACTGTCAGTCCGGGTTAGTTCCATTCAAATCATGCCAAAACTATATAAAATTGTTGTAAACATGGCATGAATACTTCATAAATTATAGATACTTTGGAGACGTGTCAGCATCCCGAATCTTAATTCCTACTCGTCCTCTAGTAGGTAAATGATAAAAGAAATAATTTATGAAGTGTGAATTCTAGCATAGTGCATAAGTTTGATCAATGATAATTTCAATCACTTTTCCTAGCATCATAATAGTAACTCTTTCTAATAAAACTCATCATGACAAAGTAGCAGTCAATTCACATGTTAAGGTTCAAACAATGAATTCTCTTGAAACTCGACAACCTATATTCTTAGTCACCAAAAAATTGCAATTCAACTTATTCAACAGAGTCAATGTAAGAGCTCCACATACTCAACCATCATATAGTCTTCCATGATTGCTAGTACTCAAAGCATATTCTTAGAACAAATGGCATCCATCGAACACATAGAAAGATAGGGGCTTAATATTTTGCCTCCCAACTCATTTATCATAGAGATAATCGTCAACAATAATAAGTCATGATCAAATATATTTGACTGGCCATATGTGCCTAGATCTTTCCCCACCACATGATGCTTGCCAACTAGAGAATAATTGAGGTTGAAATGAGAATGCATTCTATTGACTCTTGCATAAAAGTAAATACTAAAAAGTAAAGGATAGGCCCTTCGAAGCGGGAAGTAGAGGTTGTCGTGCGCTTTTTAATTTTGGATGCCCAATCTCTTAATGCAAAGGAAACTCATGTTATATTGCCCCATATGATAGCAACATTTATTATGTAGTCCGTCGCTTTTATTACTTTGCCATCACAAGTTTGTACAACCTTCAATTTTCCCTTACAATAAAAGATCAAACATATTTAGGAGCAATTTTTATTGCTTTATGAACCGATGACAACTTACTTGAAAGATCTTATTCAATCCATTGGTACGTATCGTGGACACTCATGGCAATAAACTCGGTTTAAGGGTTTTTGGATGCAAAAGATCCTAGGCAAACACCACATTTTGGAGGATCCATAACAATATAACTTCTATGCAAATATACCCAAACATAACTCATTACTTGTCTTTCTTGTCCAACTTCAACTAATTTGCTCAAGTTTGAAAATAATTAATGGGTATTCACAATCATAGAAGATGTCCAAGATAATATATTTGTATGTGAAAGTTCTCTTCCTTACACTAATCATTCATAAATTGCTTGTATGACCAATATTGTGATTGTCAAGCTTCAAAAGATTTCACTTTCTAAACCCAATGTGAAGCTACCACTTGGCATGATACGAACATATAATTTCAACTTCATGATATTCAATTCATTCAACAGTTTACTCATGGGATATAAGTGAAGCACAAGAGTAAAAGACAAACTACTCCAAAAAGATATAAGTGAAGATCAAGAGTATAGTTAAGTAAATAGCTAGCTACGTGAGGACTCTCTCTTATTTGAAATTTTTTAGATCTAAGTATCTTATCAAAACAGCAAGCAAAACAAAATAAAATGACATTACAAGAATAGCACAACTCATGTGAAGAAGTAAAAACTTAGGCTCAACCGTTACTAGCCGATAATTGTTGATGAAGAAAGGTGGGATGCCCACCAGGGCATCCCCAAGCTTAGATGGTTGAGACTTCTTGGAATATTATATTGGGATGCCTTGGGCATCCCCAAACTTGAGCTTTCGTGTATCCTTAATTTCTTTTTATATCACGGTTTCCCTAAATCTTAAAAACTTCATCCACACAAAACTCAACAAGAACTCGTGAGATAACTTAGTATAAATCAATGCAAAACCTTATCAGTCTCTACTGTAGCAAGTCACTAAAATTATTATTTAACATTGCATACTGAATGCCTTTTCATATTTAATACTCCTATCCTCAAATAGAATCATTAAATAAGCAAACATATGCAAACCATGCAAAGATTATAGCAATCGGTCAAAACAGGACAGTCGATAAAGGATGCAAGAATATCAATACTTATTTAACTCAATTGTTTTTGACAATTTACCATACTGTGTAAAAAAATTCATAGCTTATTGTGCAAAAAGTTTCAACATTTTATCATGTTCTAACTTTTCTCGGAAATTTTTGCAACAGCGACAAACTTTCTGTTTTGAAACAGCAACTCATATACTTGCAAAATAAGCATGGTGAAGGCTATGCTTACCACTTTTATTGAAATCAAAGATGAAAAACATTATCTAACTAATAGAAATCAAATCCTAACAAAATAAAATTATGCTCCAAGAAAAACATATATCATGTGACGAATGAAAATATAGTCCCAAGTAAGGTTACCGATAATGTTGGAGACAAAAGAGGGGATGCCCTACCCCAAGATTAGTTGCTTGGATCATCCTTGAATATTATCTTGGGGGTTCTTTGGTCATCCCCAATCTTAGGGTCTTATCACTCCTTATTCTCCTCATATCGATATCTCACCCAAAACTTGAAAACTTCAATCACACAAAACATAATGGAAGTTCGTGAGACAGGTTAGTATGATAAAGGGCAAACCATTCACTTTAGTACTGTCAAAGACAAGATTCATAATATTTTCCTCAAAATTCCTACTGTATAATATCATTTCTACAATTTATATTGATCAATATAAGCCATAGAAACTAGAAAACACGCAAACTATGCATTGAAAACAGAATCTGTCAAAAATAGAACAGTCTGTAGTAATCTGTACTCCAACCATACTTTTGTAACTCCAAAAATTCTGAAAATTTAGGAAAATGTAGGAAATTTGTATATAAATCTTGTGTAAAAAAATTCATAAGCTTTCGTCATTTCTGTGACTTTCAATTTTTTTACTTGACACAAAAATTTCTGTTCTCCAACAGGATCAAATAAACTATCACCAAACATTATCCCAAAGGCTTTACTTGGCACTTTATTGAAACAAAAGCTATAAAACATGATTACTACATTAGACTAATCACGTGAAAATGCAAAAACAGTAGGTGTAAATGTTGGGTTGTCTCCCAACAAGCGCTTTTCTTTAATGCATTTTTAGCTAGGCACGATGATTTCAATGATGCTCGCATAAAAGAGAAGAATTGAAACATAACAAGAGCATCATGAAACACATGGCAAGCACATTTAAGCCTAACCCACTTCCTATACATAGGGATTTTGTGAGCAAACAACTTATGGAAGCAAGAATCAACTAGCATAGGAAGCCAAAGCAAGTGCAACTTCTAAACTCTCAACACATAGAGAGGAAACTTGATATTATTCCAATTCCTACAAGCATAAGTTCCTCCCTAATAATAATTTTCAGTAGCATCATGAATGAATTCAACAATATTACTATCACATAAAGCATTATTTTCATGATCCACATGCATAAAAAAATTATTACTCTCCACATAAGAAAATTTATTATCATTCATAGTAGTGGGAGCAAACTCAACAAAATAACTATAATGAGATTGAAAATTAGAATCATGATGGCAAGTTTCATGGTTATCATAATTCTTTATAGCATACATTTCATCACCATAATCATCATAGATAGGAACTTTGTTGTCATAATCAATTGAAACCTCTTCCAAAATAGTGGATTCATCATTAAATAAAGTCATGACCTCTCCAAGTCCACTTTTATCAATATAATCATCATAAATAGGAGGCATGATTTCATCATAATAAATTTTCTCATCAAAACTTGGGAGACTAAAAATATCATCTTCATCAAACATAGCATCCCCAAGCTTCTAGCTTTGCATGTCATTAGCGTCATGGATATTAAAAGATTTCATACCAACAACTTTGCAATCATGCTCGTCATTTATGCCAAACATTTTATTGAATTCTTCTTCTATCAATTGAGCACAATTTTCCTTTCCTTCATTTTCAAGAAATACATTATAAAGACAAATAATATGAGGCCACCTCAATTCCATTTTTAGTTTTGTTTTTATAAACCCAACTAGTGATAAAGTTAGAGACTAAAAGATTCAATTGCAAGATCTAAATATATACCTTCAAGCACTCACCCCCCAACAACGGCTCCAGAAAAGAGCTTGATGTCTACTATGCAATTTTATTCTTGTAGACTCATGTTGGGCCTCCAACCGTAGAGTTTTGTAGGACATTAGCAAATTTCCCTCAAGTGGATGGCCTACGGTTTATCAATCCATGGGAGGTGTAGGATGACGATGGTCTCTCTCAAACAACCCTGCAACCAAATAACAAAAAGTCTCTTATGCCCACAACACACCAAATACAATGGTAATTTGTATGGGTGCACTAGTTCGGCGAAGAGATGGTAATAAAAAGCATAGTAATGATAGTAGATATTGATTTTTGTAATAGTAACAATAAAAACATCAAGGTATCAAATGATAAAACGGAGCACAAACGGTCTTGCAATGCTTGAAAATGCGGCCTAGGGTCCATACTTTCGCTAATGCAATCTCTCAACAGTGCTAATATAATTGGATCATGTAACCTTCCCTCAACATGCGATGAAGAATCACTCCAAAGTTCCTATCTAGTGGAGAACATAAGAAGAAATTGTTTGTAGGGTACGAAATCACCTCAAAGGTATTCTTTCTGATCAATCTATCCTAGAGTTCATACTAAAATAACACCAAGCTATTCTTTCCGACCGATCTAACCAAGAGTTCGTACTGAAATAACACCATATGATACACATGAACCAACTCTAATGTCACCTAGATACTCCAATGTCACTGCGAGTATCTGTGAGTTGATTATACAATATGCATCAAACAATTTCAGATTCATAATACTCAATCCAACACAAAGAACCTCAAAGAGTGCCCCAAGATTTCTACCAGAGAAACAAAGATGAGAACGCGCATCAACCCCTATGCATAGGTTACCCCAATGTCACCTCGGGAATCCGCGAGTTGAGTGTCAGAACACATATCAAGTGCATCAATATGATACCCATTGTCACCACATGTATTCATAGGAATACATGCATCAACTGTTCCCAAATCCATAAAAGTATTCAATCTGATAAGAATGAAATCTCAAAGGGAAAACTCAATTCACAACAAGATAAAGAGGGGGAAACAGCATAATCCAACTATATTAACAAAGCCAGCAGTACATCAAGATCGTTCCATCTCAAGAACACAAGAGAGAGAGAGAGAGAGATTAAACACATAGCTACTAATACAAACCCGCAGCCCGAGGGTGGACTACTCCCTCCTCATATGGTGGCTGCCGGGATGATGAAGATGGCCACCAGTGATGATTACCCCCTCCGGAAGGGTGCCGGGTAGGGGTCTAGATTGGTTTTTCGTGGCTATAGAGGCTTGTGGCGGCGGAACTTCTGATATAGGGTTATTTCTGATGGTTTCTCTATTTATAATATTTTTTGCCATTGGTTTCATGCGAAGATGGGCCTCGAGATGAGCACAAACCACCGGGACAAGCGGGGCCCCTCAGGCGCGCCCAGGTGTGTTGTTCCCTCCTCGGGGCTCTTCTGGCCCTCCCAAAAATCTTTGACGGTCTCTTTTGTCCCAAAAAATCATCAAAAAGTTTCAGCTCATTTGGAGAACTTTCATTTCTGCACAAAAAACAACACCACGGTAGTTCTGTTGAAAACAACGTCAGTCTGGGTTAGTTCCATGCAAATCATGCCAAACGTATAAAATTGTTGTAAACATGGCATGAATACTTCATAAATTATAGATACATTGGAGATGTATCAAGGCTATATTAAGCATTCAAACTACTTAGAACTCTAAGAATTCGACATGCAAGCCCATGTAAAATAGCACCAATAGTAGCTAAATACTCAAACATTAAACCACTAAAACTAAAACTAATTTGAGCAATGGAGGATTCGCATACCAAGTAGCAATCTCCCAAAATAGTTTTGGAAACGGATCTTCGAGCAAAGAGATCAAAATCCGTGGGTTTGGGAGCTAGAACACAAGAGAGAGAGAGAGCAGGAGTGATTTTTTTCTGGAGGTAGGTGATGACTTGGGCTAAAGGGATAAGTGAGGGGGACCACGTTGGGCCCACTACCCACTCGGGCGCGCCTGGGTAGCTGGTGTGCCCTGGTGTCCTGTGGGCACCAGGGGCACCCCCTCGTGATGTTATTTATGCCAGAAATTCTCAAATATTCAGAAAAAAATCATGTTAAATTTCAGGTCATTCTAAGCACTTTTATTTTTGATCACTTTTTTATTGCATGGAAAATTCAGAAAATAGGGTAAACATGGCATTTTATTTTATTTAACTAAGAATAACAGGAAAAAAATGTAGGGACACAAGGTTGTGCTTACTAAATTCATCAACCACATGTCTCTCGAAAACAATCCATTAATAAGGTTGATTAAGTCTTATTAACAATCACTTTCGATTAACATGAACCCAAAGAACTTTCGTAAAACACTAAGTTACCTCAATGGGGATATGCATATCCCAAACAATAATCATGTCATATTTGTTTTCGGTAGTAGGCAAAGGAAGTTAAAAGCTTCCAATAGTAATTGTCGGAGATTTTTCAATAACATTAATACCATTCACATGAAATTGTTTCTTCAGAAAATGCACAGTATGCTCATTACCATTGATATGAAAAGTGACTTTGATTTTATTGCAATAAATAACAGCCCCTAGAGTATTCAAAAAGGGTCTACCAAGTATAGTCGGCATGTTGTCGTCCTTGGGCATCTCAAGTATAACAAAGTATGTTAAGATAGTAACATTTGCAACAACAACTGGCACATCCTCACAAATACTGATTGGTATGGCAGTTGATTTGTTAGTCATTTGCAAAGATATCTCAGTAGGTGTGAGTTTATTCAAATCGAGTCTTTTATATAAAGAGAAAGGCATAACACTAACACCGGCTCCTAAATCACATAAGGCAGTTTTGACATAATTTCTTTTAATAGAGCAAGGTATAGTTGGTATTCCTGGATCTCCAAGTTTTTTAGGTACTCCATCCTTAAAAGAATAGTTAGCCAGCATGGTAGATATTTCAACTTTAGGTATTTTTATTTTATTAGTGACAATTTCTTTCATATATTGAGCATAAGGTGCCATCTTTAAAATATCAGTCAAATGGGTACGCAAAAAGACTGACTTAAGCATTTCAGCAAACGTTCAAATTATTCATCATCTTTTTTAGATGGTTTAGGTGGAAAGGGCATGGGTTTCTGAACCCATGGTTCTCTTTCTTTACCATGTTTTCTAGCAACAAAGTCTCTTTTATCATATCGTTTATTTTTTGGTTGTGGGTTATCAAGATCAACAACAGGTTCTATATCAACATCATTATCTGGTTCTTTTTCATTGTCTGCCTGAGCATCTACATGAACATCTTGATCATTTTCATTTCCATTATCGCTAGGTGAATGTTCATTAGCAGATTGAGTTTCAGTATCTGACATAGAGTCATCATCATTATCTTTAGGAGGTTTTTCAATTTCAGGTTCAATAGAGGTATGCATAGTGCTATCATTCTTCTTTTTCTTCTTCCTTTTAGAAGGACTAGGTGCATCAGTGTTAATTCTCTAAGAGTCTTATCAATTCTTTCGGGGTGTCCCTTAGGATAAAGTGGTTCCTGAGTCATTTTTGCCTCCTCTAGTTGCTACTCTAACAACATAATCATTCATACTATTGTTCATTTCACTAAGTAGTTCTCTTTGAGATTTAGCAACTTGTTTTAACTGAGTTTGAACCATAGAGGCATGTTTTCCTACACCTCTAACACCATTAGTAATTCAAATAAAAAGTCACTCAAGCGAGCAATCATATCAGAATTTTGTTCCGATTGTTTCATAACATTTGCATTGAAGTGATCTTGCTTCATAACATAATTATCAAATTCATATAGGCATTGGCTAGGATGTTTATTATAAGGGATGTCACCTTCATCAAACTTTAATAAATAATTTACCTCTACCACATGTGGTGGTGGTGTGTCTAGTCCATGTATTTCTTCAATAGGTGGTAAATTCTTAACATCTTCAACTTTAATACCTCTTCATTCATACATTTCTTTGCCTCTTCCACATCTTCAAGACTAAGAAATAAGATACCACTCTTCTTTGGAGTGGGTTTAAGTGGTGGATCAGGAAGAGTCCAATCATCCTAATTCTTCAATATGGTATTCAATAATTCATCGGCTTGTTCAACAGTTCATTCCCTGAAAACACAACCAGCATAACTATCTAGGAAGTCCCTAGAAACATAAGTTAGTTCATTATAGAAGATATCAAGTATTTCATTTTTCTTAAGAGGATGATTAGGCAAAGTATTAAGTAATTGGAGAAGCCTCCCCCAAGCTTGTTTATTATGAGTAGGAAAATATTTTTTAGAGAAGTAATAAATCATATCCTGGGGACTACGCACACAACATGAGCAAGAGTATTATACCACATCTGAGCATCACCCTTTAATGAGAACGAAATAACTTGAGAATATAGTAGTAGTGAATTTTCTCATCTTGAGCAAAAAGGGTGGCTATATCATTTAGTTTAATAAGATGTGCCACACCAGTTTTAGTTTCATAGCCATGGAAAGGATCAGATTCAACCAAAGTAATTAACTCTGGGTCGACAGAGAATTCAAATCCTTATCAGTAACAAAGATAGGTGAAGTAGCAAACTTAAGATCACATTTCATTCTAGCATTCAAGGATTTTTCTTTCAGCTTGCGTAATAATTTCTTAAGATCATCTCTATCCTTACAAGCAAGAAAGTCTCTAGCTACCTCTCCATCCTTAACATATCCCTCAGGATCTTAGGCAATTCAAATCTAGGAGAGCTAGGTCTAATGGGTGTTTCATAGTTTCTAGTTTCAAAGACTTCATCAGTTTTAGTAATTTCACTAGTTTCAGCATTCTCAATATCTTTAGCTCTAGTAAGTTGTTCATCAATAAATTCACCTAGTGGCACATTATCATCAAGCAAGGTACTAGCATCATCATAAGCATCATTCATAGTAGAAGTAGCATCATCAATAACTTGCAACATATCAAGATTAATAGCATGCGGTGGTGTTGCAAGTTTATTCAGAATCGAAGGTGAATCAAGTACATAGCTAG
This sequence comes from Triticum dicoccoides, assembly GCF_002162155.2. NCBI lineage: Eukaryota > Viridiplantae > Streptophyta > Magnoliopsida > Poales > Poaceae > Triticum > Triticum dicoccoides. The sequence continues at coordinate 446,257,054 of NC_041384.1, forward strand.
ATCGTCGTTCCTTACCTCCACTCGTCTTAGAGGGGAAAATCTTGGTTCTAGTATCTTCCAGATTCTTCATAGTGATAAATAGATATAAATCCCAAGTGACTCAACAAATATAGATATGCTCCCTGGCAACGGCGCCAGAAAAAGGTCTTGATAACCCACAAGTATAGGGGATCGCAACAGTTTTCGAGGGTAGAGTATTCAACCCAAATTTATAGATTCAACAGAAGGGGAGCCAAATAATAATTGTAAGTATTAGTAGTTGAGTTGTCAATTCAACCACACCTGGATATTAAATATCTGTAGCAAAGTGATCAGTAGCATAGTAGTTTGATAGTTTGATAGTGATAGCATTGATAGTGACAGTAATAGTAACAACAACAATAGTAATGCACCAAGAACAATATGTGAAAAACTCGTAGGCATTGGATCCGTGAATTCGTTAGATGATATTCACCATATATCAGTCATAACCTAGGGTGCCACAGAACTAGCTCTAGTTCATAAATATAATGTAGGCTTGTATTCCGTAAATACTCATACGTGCTTATGGAAACGAACTTGCATGACATATTCTGTCCTACCCTCCCGTGGCTGCGGGGTCCATAAGTAAACTAAGGGATATTAAGGCATCTTTTTAATAGAGAACTGGAACAAAGCATTAACACATCGTGAATACATGAACTCCTCAAACTATGGTCATCACCCGAAAGTATCCCAACTATTATCACCTTGGGGTTTACGGATCATAACACGCAATAGGTGCATATGACTTGCAAGATCGGGTCAAGAACATAGTTATAATGGTGAAAACATAAAGGGTTCAGATCTGAAATCATGGCACTCGGGCCCTAGTGACAAGCATTAAGCATAGCAAAGTCATAGCAACATCAATCTCAAAGCAAAGTGGATACTAGGGATCAAGCCCTAACCAAACTAACTCGATTACATGATGAATCTCATCCAACTCCTCACCGACCGGCAAGCCTATGAAGGAATTACTCACTCCCGGTGGTGAGCATCATGAAATTGGTTATGGAGGATGGTTGGTGATGACGAAGACCGAAGATCCCCCTCTCCGCAGCCCCGAGCGGGCTCAAGATCTGGCCTCCCAATGAAGAATAGGAGGTAGCGGCGGCTTCGTGTCGTAAAATGCGATGAAACTCCCTCTCCCATTTTTCTGGAAAAATAGGATTTTATAGCATCGGCATTAGGGTCAGCAGGGCCTCGTGGCTCCACCACCCACCAGGGTGCGCCAGAGGGGGTGGCATGCCCTGGTGTCTTGTGGGCAGCCGGGGCCCCCTTCCAGTGGGTCTTGGTTCCAATATTTTTTATTTACTCCAAAATAATTCTCCAAAAAGTTTCATCCAAATCCGAGAACTTTTATTTCTGCACAAAAGCAACACCATGGTAGTTCTGCTGAAAACGGCATCAGTCCGGGTTAGTATCATTCAAATCATGCAAATTAGAGTCCAAAACAAGAGCAAAAGCGCTAGGAAAAGTAGATACGATGTAGGCATATCAACCATCTCTCCCGAGGCATGGGGTGGTGTGAGGCCCCTCGGTGTGAGAAGGTGTTGTCGTTCAGGTCTTAGCGCCGCGATGGCTGACCCAGTTTCTGGCGGCGGTGATTGCTGCAGTCGGTGGCGGTGGCCGGTTATGAAGCGGCGGGTCATCTGACCTCGGATCAGCAGCGGCAACGTGGGGGGCTGGTGGACGGGCCGGCTGCATGCGTGGTCTGGCCTCCAGTCAGATTTGATCTGGTCGGTGCGGTCTGCTCAGTGCGCGGCAGCGATGATCGGTGGCGGTCCCGTGCACACAATGCTAGATGGAGGTTCATCGAGCAGATCTGGGTGAAAACCTTGCTCTCAGTTAGTTACCAAGGCTAGCAATGGCGGCGCTCTTCTGTGTCGTCCCCTCCTTGAAGGAATCACCGTGGATAAGCTCCAAACCTCTATCCATAGATCAGTTGATCGGATGATGGTGGCACTCTTATGTTGTTTCCCTCTTCCGGGTGTCATTCTTGGAGGTGTGCATTGGCTCGATTGACCAGTGGACAGTTTCAGTGAGGAGCGGCATTTCATATGACGCATTGACGACATGGAGTCTCGGTGGCGTGGCGCTGCAGGGTCTCGGCGGCAGATGTGTGCTGATGGATGCGCATTGGAGGAGGACTTGTCTGGTGTCGTGATGGTGTTGATGGTAGGCCTTGCAAGGTCGATGCATCGATACCTGCTCTAGAGATGGATGGGTGGAGGATGGTGGCTGTGGCCTCTACAGCGTGCGCATGCGGTGCCCCTGAGAGTGCGTTGGACCGGTGTGTGTCCCAGACCCAACAATTGCGACTTGGTTGAGGCCTTTGGTTTTAGATGTTGGGCTTTGGTGTTAGGCCCATGCAGGTGGTCTGGATAGTATGCACCCCTTGATCAATTTGATAGGATTACTAACAGATGTTGCCAACATGGTGGCTTTAGACTTATTGATGTGTTGCTTTGTAAAGTCTTGGTGAATAATTAATAAAATGGATATATTCATCACTGTGATGCAGAAGCCGGGAGTCATCCTTCTTTTAAAAAAAATCTTGATCTTTCGGTATGTGGACTTTTCCCCCAGGCATTTCAAAATCATTGGTTTTGCTACCCCATCATCCTCGACCTCTACAATTATATTGTTTAAACGACACAACATGATATTAGCTACCAAGAAGTCTCTGATTCCCACATCATTGTCGCTCCACAAATAATTCTTCAACAAGTTTGAAGCACTTCAAATGCCCTCTCCACATCCTTCCTACATGCTTCCTACGTTGTTGCAAAGTGTCTTTGTTTGTTTCCTTGGGGATCATATATGTTCTTCACAAACGCCACCCACTGAGGATAGATACCATTGGCAAGGTAGTATCTCATGTTGTAGTTGTGGTCGTTGACAATGTAGTTGCATGGTAGCGATTCCCCATTGCAAAGTCTCCTGAACATGGAGATCGTTGAAGCACATTCATGTCGTTGTGAGAATTAGGCATTCGAAAGAAAGCATGCCAAATCCATAGGTCATGTGATGCCACTGATTCCAGTATGATAGTGGCCCCTTTGGTGTGATCTTGGTACATTCCACGTAAACCTTTGGACAGTTCTTCTATTGCCAACGCATGCGACTAATTGAACTGAGCATACTTGAAAACCTCTCGCCTCTGCAATAGCCAACAACTTTTCAATATCTTGCACATTTGGTTCTCTTAGATACTCTGATCCAAACACATGCACTGGTGTGGGAAACCTCATAGTTGTCTTTAGACATGTCCTCTAACCCATCCGTACCATCTCACCAATGCCATCAGCGGCAGTTCCAAGTAGTCATTGTAGAGCATCCGTGATCCAGAGACCAGATCCCGGTTCAGAACACTTCTCCCTTTGATCGGGCCCTTTAAGTTGAGAATATGCTACACCTCCTGGTCCATTTCCGGTTGGACGTTCATGAGCATCATCATCTCAGCTTCTTCGTCTGAATACGACGAATTGAAGAACTCATTTTGAATCAATTCAACAAGCTTTGTTAGTCCATACTGATATGGAACGAAGCATGAAAATAAAAAAAATCCTACGAACATCCAAGATCTATCTACGAGAAGCATACAATGAGAGTGGAGAGTGTGTCTATGTACCATCGTAGACCGAAAGCGGAATCATATATAATGCGATTGATGTAGTTGTACTCTTCGCGATCTGATCACGATCCAACCGATCTAGTGCCGAACGGACGACACCTCCAAGTTTAGCACACATGCGGCTCGATGACGTCTCCTCCTTAATCCAACAAGAGAATGTGGAGAAGTAGATGGGATCACAACCAACACGACGGTGTGGTGGTTATGATGGTGATGGAATCGGAATACCGGCAGGGCTTTGCTAAGCGAAAAACCGTGGACGAGAACTATACCGAGAGGGAGAGATGGGGCAGCAGCCAAGGCCAATGTGTTGGGGGGCCTTGCTGGGCCCCTCCCCTATATTTATATGCTTGGGAGGGCTAGGAGTCCAGCCCTACTCCTAATAGGAGTTGGGGCCAAAGGGGGTGAGGACTTGGACTCCAAGTCCAATCCTATTCCTACTAGGACTCCCCCTTTTCCCCTTCCCTAGCCACATGGGCTTTTAAGGACTTGGCGCACCTAGCCCAATAAGTCCAGGGCGCCTCCCCTCAACCCATGCCAGCCCTTGGGACGTGGTGGACCCGATTGTGGACTTCCGGACCCCTCCGGAATCCACCGGAACCTTCTGGGAGCTTTTCGGTACAATACCGAAAAACCTGCACCTTTTTCCGGAACCTAAAATATGACTTCCCATTTATAAATCTTTACCTCTTAACCATTTAGAGACTCCTTGCGACGTCCCGGATCTCATCAAATATCCCAATACTACTCTAGCGTCATCGAACGTTAAGCGTGCGACCCTACGGGTTTGGGAATCATGTAGTCATGACCGAGACACCTCTCCGGGTAATAACCAATAGCGGGACCTGGATGCCCATATTGGTTCCTACATATTCCACGAAGATCTTTTATTGGTTGAACCATGATGTCAAGGATTCAGTTAATCCCGTATGCAATTCCCTTTGTCCGACGATATGTTACTTGTCCGAGATTAGATCGTCGGTATCTCCATACCTAGTTCAATCTCGTTACCAGAAAGTCTCTTTACTCATTCCGTAATACAAGATCTCATGAGTAACCCATTAGCCACATTACTTGCAAGCTCTTTATGATGTTGTATTACCGAGAGGTCCCGGAGATATCTCTCCGTCATACGGAGTAACAAATCCCAGTCTTGATCTGTGTGAACCCAACAAACACCTTTGGTGATACCTGTAGAGCACCTTTCTGATCACCCAGTTATGAAGTCTCGTTTGGATACACACTAAGTATTCCTCTGGTGTCAGGGAGTTGCATGATCTCATGGTCTTAGGAATAGATACTTGACATGAAGAAAGCTATAACAATAAACTGATATGATCAACTGCTAAGCTTACGGTTGGGTCTTGTCCATCATATCATTCTCCTAATGATGTGATCTCGTTATCAAATGATAACTCATGTCTATGGTTAGGAAACCTTAACCATCTTTGATCAACGAGCTAGTCTAGTAGAGGCTCACTAGGGACACTGTGTTGTGTATGTATTCACACATGTATTTAAGTTTCCGACCAATACAATTCTAGCATGAATAATAAACATCTATCATGAATAAGGAAATATGGTAATAACCAATTTATTATTGCCTCTAGGGCATATTTCCAACAGTCTCCCACATGCACTAGAGTCAATAATCTAGTTCACATCGCTATGTGATTAACCCCCAATAAGTTCTGGGTTTGATCATGTTTTGCTTGTAAAAGAGGTTTTACTCAATGGATCTGCAACATTCATATCCGTATGTACTTTGCAAATCTCTATGTCTATAATGCTCTGCATGGAGCTACTCTAGCTAACTGCTCCCACATTCGATACGTATCCGAATTGAGACTCGGAGTCATCTGGATCGATGTCAAAGCTTGCATCGAAGCAACCCTTTACGACGAACTCTTTATAACCTCCATAATTGAGAAACAATTACTTAGTCTTCTTTAGGTACCTAAGGATAATTTTGACCGATGTCCAGTGATCCACTCCTGGATCACTCTTGTACCCCCTTGTCGGATACATGGAAAGGCACACATCAGTTATGGTACACAGCCTGGCATACATTATAGAGCCTATGGCTGAGGCATAGGGAATGACTTTAATCCTTTCTCTTTCTTCTTCCCTGGTCGGGCTTTGAGTCTTACTCAACTTCACACCTTGCAATACAGGCAAAACCCTTTCTTTGACTGATCCATCTTGAACTTCTTCAAAACTTTGTCAAGGAATGGGCTTTGTGAAAGTCCTATTAAGCATCTTCATCTATCTCTATAGATTTTGATGCCCAATATGTAAGCAGCTTCGCCGAGGTCTTTCACAGAAAAACTCTTGTTCAAATATTCTTTTATGCTTTCCAGAAATTCTATATCATTTCAATCAATTATATGGCATCCACATATAATATTAGAATTTTACAGAGCTCCCACTCATTTTGTTGTAAATACAAGCTTCTCTATAAGTTTCTATAAATTCAAAAGCTTTGATCACCTCAGCAAAGCGTATATTGATCAATAGTTCAACACCCGGTCTGAGCCCCCGTAGCCAGCTCTCGCCCAACTGAGCCCCTGCTGGGGCAGGCCACCCCAGCCATGCCGTCCACCCAATGGACTCCACCCCCACCCCCACCCCACCCCCGCCACCGTCGGTCGTGACCGCGTGTGGCACTGGCTTGATGACAGCCCATCCTTCGCAGACTCATCCCGCCGGCCCTCCCGCGCTGTCTCCTACCGCCAGGCGCTCTGAGGTGACTGCCTCGTGTCCTCCAAGGCCGGCTCCCCACCTTCTGCCCCGCCTGCGACCCCCCCCCTGTGTTGTCCCGCGCTCTGAGGTCCACCGCGTCGGCTGTGCCGTGGACGCGCACGATGTCAACCCAGAGCCGTGGGTGCAAGTCCACGGCAAGCGACCTCCTAGCTCCCATCTTCGGAGCCCTCGAGCCAGCTCTTCGCGTCAACTCCCTAGGCTCCCCCCATCCCCGTCGACGCCTACCCTCGCTGCTTCCGTATAGGCCACCCCTCAACGAGTGCCGGCACAACATCTGCTGTTGCTGCTGCCGATTCTACGGTGATGTTGGCAAGTTCTGCACCTAGATGCGGTGACAGGCTGATGACCCTCCGTCCAAGCGCCACCCGCCTCGCCGCGGCCTATCTCCCTGCGGTCTCCAGAGGGAACCGGCCTGGGCGCCGCGAGCCTGTCCACCCCCTCCAACGCCGCCTCCCCACTTCGTACCCCCTCCAGCGATGCCCCGGCCACCACCTCCCAGTCGCGTCCTTCCGGCTCCTCCCAGTCGCACTCCTCCAGCTCCTCCCGGTCGCGCTCTTCCAGCCCCGCCCTGCTGCTCGTGGTCCCCATGTCCGGCCACCCCACCCTATGCCCACCCTGCACGCTTTGTTTCCTCCCTCTCTCCATAGAGGTCCGCGAGGATGAGGAGGCTCTAGAGCAGCTCACTCTTGTCGCCGTCCTGGATGGCAACCGCACTCGGGTTTCCTATGCCAATGTGGCCAACCTGTTCGCCTCCAAATTCGAGATCTCCGATGCCGACTTCTCCATCCATAGCCCCCAGTCCGGCGAGTTCCTCCTCTGCTTCTCTCGGCCGGAGACGCGCGCTCGGGTCGGCTTCGCTAACATGCGCTCACCACGTTTCCGTCTACTTCTCCACCCCTGGTGTCGCGCCGTCGGTGCTAAGCCCGTCGCCCTTTCCTTCAAGGTGGATCTGGAGATCACCGGAATTCCTGAGCATGCCTGGTTTCATTCTTCCGTCAACACCCTACGCGCGTCGTTCTGCGAGATCGAGGAGCTCGTGCCTGAGACGCACTCTGGGGCGGACATGTCGGCGTTCCGCCTCTCCGACTGGGCACCGAACCCCAACGCCATTCCTAGTGAGGCTGATCTCTTCCTCCCTGAGCCTGACGTCATGCTCCCTGATACGTCCATTTTGCATCATGTTTTATTACTGTTATTTAGGATGTTTTTATCCATAATAATGCTTTTTGGAGTAATTCTAATGCCTTTTCTCTCATAATATGCAAGGTATACACAAAGAGGGAGAATTCCGGCAGCTGGAAATCTGGACTTGAAAAAGCTACGTCAGGCCACCTATTCTGCACAACTCCAAACAAGCTAAAACTTCATGGAGATTTTTTATCAAATATATGATAAATATTGGAGCAAATAACTACCAGAGGGGGTCCACCAGGTGGGCACAACCCACCTGGGCGCGCCAGGGAGCCCAGGCGCGCCCTGGTGGGTTGTGCTCACCCAGGCCCACCTCTGGTGCCCATCTTCTGGTATGTAAGTCATTTTGACCCAGAAAAAATAAGAGGAGGACTTTCGAGACGGAGCGCCGCCGTCTCGAGGCGGAACTTGGGCAGGAGCACTTTTGCCCTCCAGCGGAGCGATTCCGCCAGGGGAACTTCCCTCCCGAAGGGGGAAATCATCGTCATCATCATCACCAACAACTCTCCCATCTTGGGGAGGGCAATCTCCATCAACATCTTCAACAGCACCATCTCCTCTCAAACCCTAGTTCATCTCTTGTGTTCAATCTTGTTACTGGAACTATAGATTGGTGCTTGTGGGTGACTAGTAGTGTTGATTACATCTTGTAGTTGATTACTATATGGTTTATTTGGTGGAAAATTATATGCTCAGATCTAATATGATATTTAATACCCCTCTAATATTGAGCATGATTATCATTTGTGAGTAGTTACTTTTGTTCTTGAGGTCACGGGAGAAATCATGTTGCAAGTAATCATGTGAATTTGATATGTGTTGGATATTTTGATAGTATGTATGTTGTGATTCCCTTAGTTGTGTCATGTGAACGTCGACTACATGGCACTTCACCATATTTGGGCCTAAGGGAATGCATTGTGGAGTAGCAATTAAATGATGGGTTGCGAGAGTGACATAAGCTTAAACCCAGTTTATGTGATATTCCATAAGGGACCGATTGGATCCAAAAGTTTAATGCTATGGTTAGAATTTATTCTTAATACTTTTCTCATAGTTGCGGATGCTTGCGGGTGGGTTAATCATAAGTAGGAGGTTTGTTCAAGTAAGAACAACGCCTAAGCACCGGTCCACCCACATATCAAATTATTAAAGTACCGAACACGAATTAAACCAACATGATGAAAGTAACTAGATGAAATTCCCGTGTACCCTCAAGAATGCTTTTCTTATCATAAGAAACCATTTTGGACTTTCCTTTGCCTCAAAAGGATTGGGATACCTTGCTGCACTTTTGTTACTACTATCGTTACTTGCTCGTTACAAATTACCTTGCTATCAAACTACTCTGCTACTTACAATTTCAGCACTTGCAGACATTACCTTGCTGAAAACCACTTGTCATTTCCTTCTACTCCTCGTTGGGTTCGACACTCTTACTTATCGAAAAGAGCTACAATTGATCCCCTGTACTTGTGGGTCATCACTCCCGAATGCCGATCCCGCTCGCGTTGAGCGGCTCACGCTGCACATGTTCTGTCATCCCGTCCAGATTTTTGTGATGCACTGCGCGGATTTCCGCTGCCCCCTGCTCCGGCCCTGTGGGCGATGCCAACACCGGAGATGCCTCGCCACCTCTCCCTTGCCCCTGGCTGCAGGACCATGACTTCCCGCATTGCTTCGGGAACGCTGGTGGCGGCGCTCGTCACCGCTCCTCCTCGCGCGGCGGCCCTCGTCGGCGGCGTGGTGCTGCTCCCCCCGCGCGCGTCTGGCAGGGGATTCTTGGGGCCCAGCCCCCCCCCCACCCCTGCGGGCCACCCCATAGTTCCCGTGCCACGTGTGGATGGCCCCTCACTGCCCCACCCTGCCTGCTCCCTGGTGCCCAGTGGTGCGGACACCCCATGCAGCGACCCTTTGGCTGCCTTGGCCAATTTCTCTTTCATGGTCCTAGATCCTACCAGTTCTCTTCTGCCCGCCCCAGCCCCACGTTGCTGGAATGTGGTGCCTTTGAATTTCATCCCCAGCATAGCCACTGGCTAGTGCGCTCTGACAGAGGCCTTGACTCTGAGTCCAAGGCGCGGTGTGTTCTCCTCCGCTGCCTCGGCGTTCTTAGCGACGATGAGCCCCTTTTCATGGAGATCCTGGCCAAATACTCGAGGCTTTTCGAGGAGCCCCTCGCAGCCCAGACCGTGCGGGAACTTGCTGACTTCTATGGGTGGAACGCGTTGGCTAGTTTCTCACTTGGGCTCGTGACGCCGGCCCCCTCCCCTAGTCGGCTCCTTTCCGCCTAGTCGCCTCGCCTATACTATGTACCATCCGGTTTTTATGGATTGTAGTCTTCGTATCATTTTTTGGAACGCGCGTGGGCACAACTATCCGGCGAAACGCAGCGCTGTCCGATCTGTCGTCACTAGTGCTCGCCCCTCGTTGGTCTGCTTGCAAGAGACGAAGCTCGACGATGACACCCCCTATCTTGTTGCCGACTCCCTTGGGCATGAATTCTCTAGCTTCTTCCACCTCCCCGCTGACGGCACACGGGGGGCATCATTCTTGCGTGGCGCCCTTCTGAGATCACTCTCTCCAACCCCTTTGTTGGGACCCACTTCGTCGCAGCCTGTGCCACCATTCCAGGCACTGACTCTCACTAGTCAATCACGGGCGTCTACGGCCCTTAGGACGAGGCAGACAAGGTTTCCTTCTTTGTCGATCTTTGTGAATTCTGTGCCTCACGAACTGGCCCATGGATCATCGACGGAGACTTTAACATGATCGCCTCGCCTCCGCAGCCGAGAAGAATAATGACCGGCTCAACCAGCGGTCTATGTCGTCGATTCATGGCTGACAACGAGCTTCGCGACCTATACCCGCATGGCAGGTGTTACACCTGGTCTAGCGAGCATGATCCCCCTATGCTCGTGCGCATCAATCGCGTCCCCTACTCGCCTTGCTGGGAGGTTGCTCACCCTCACTGCCTTCTTCGCTGCCTCTCCTCCGCTGCCTCAGATCACGCACCCCTACTCGTTGACTGCTCCCCCCCCCTCCCGTGTCGTAAGTGATTTCACTTTGAGAGGATCTGGCCCAAGCTCGAGGGCTTCCACCAGACGGTCTCCGCTGCCTGGCAGGAGCCTGCACGCGACCCAGGCCCATTTCACCGCATCTTCACGCGTCTCAAGTGCACCACGCGTCGTTTGTAGAGCTGGAGTGCGAGGCGGATCGTCCATGTCGCGCTGCAGCTTTCCATCTCTCGCGAACTGATCGCACGCCTGGATGCGGCTCAAGACTCCCGGCCACTGTCTCCGACGGAATCCTGGTTTCGCCATCCACTGAAGAGAACTTACCTCGGGCTCGCCTCCCTCGATAGATCCATCGCCCGCCAACACGACCGCCTCTCCTGGCTGCACACCGGGGACACTAACATTGCCTTCCTCCGCTTGCAGGCAGCCCACCACGTGCAGCGGAACCGCATCCTTAAGCTCTGCGTAGGCGATGGTATTGTCACAGACCCCGCGACCATGACCGAAGCCGCCTTATCCCACTTCTCTGGCCTGCTTGGCACCGCCGACCACCGCGGCCACACCATTGCCCTCGATGAGATTGAGGATCGCCACTTTGACCTTTCCGCACTTGACCAGCCCTTCTCGGCGGATGAGATCTGGTCCATCATCCATCAACTGCCTCGTGGCATGGCGCCTAGACCCAACAGCTTCACTGTCGAATTCCTGATTGTTGTGTGGGATATCATCTATGATGATTTCGTCGAGGCCTTTGGAAAGCTCTGTGACCTCACTGGTCACGTCTTCCACAAGCCAAAAGAAGCCCTCCTCACTCTCCTCCCCAAGAACCCGAACGCCTCGACTCTCTCTGAATATAGACCGATCAGTCTCATCCACCTATTTGCCAAGCTATTTGCCAAGGTACTCTCCCTCCAGCTCGTGCCGCGTCTTGGCGAGCTCATCTCCACCAACCAGAGTGCGTTCATCACCAACCGTAGCATCCATGACAATTTCATGCTTGTTTAGTAAACTGCTAGGAAGCTCCACACTCTTCATCTGCCACACGTCCTCCTCAAGCTAGACATCGCCCGTGCCTTCGACTCTGTATCCTAGCCATTCCTCCTTGAGGTTCTGCAACACTTGGGCTTTCGGCCATGCTGGCGTGACTGGATATCCATCCTCATCTCCACGGCTAGCACCAGAGTGCTCATCAATGGGCTCCTGGGGCCACTGATCCACCACTGCAAGGGGCTCCGTCAGGGCAACCCTGTGTCCCCCATGCTCTTCATGATCGTCATCAACTCCTTAACCGCCTCTTCCAGCGCACCACTTTCTTGGGACTCTTGCATCGGCTTACTGATTACCACATCTCTTCTAGCATATCCCTCTATGCGGACGACATCATGCTATTCTGCCACCTCGACGAGCGTGATCTGTTCGTAGTGCGTTGCATCCTCGGGCTGTTCGGAACCGCCTCAGGCCTCCACACCAACCTTGCCAAGTGCACGGCACTGCCTATCTAGTGCCCACATGAGCCCCGAGACTCCATCTCCAACCACTTCCCATGCCCGATCGGCAAGTTCCCCGCCAAGTACCTCGGCCTCCCACTATCCATCTGCAGGATCACCGCCTCATCCCTCTAGCCCTTCGTCGAGAAGATGGAGAAGAAGCTCTCCCCATGGTGGGCATCCATGCTCTCCCGCGGCGAGCGCTTGGCCCTCATTTCGCATGTATTCTACGCGATGCTGACCCACATTTGCATCGCCATGTCGCTGCTTTCTTCCATCCTACAGCAAGTGAACCGGCTCATTGGCGCTTTCCTCTAGCAAGGACGGAAGACCACCAATGGCGGACACTGCCTTGTTAGCTGGGCTAGAGTTTGCCGGCCCCTGGCCTTCGGTGGCCTCGGCATCCCAGACTTACAGCGCTCGGCTCACGCCTTGCAAGCCCGCTGGCTTTGGCTCCGCAAGACTGACCACTCCCATCCATGGCGACATCTCCATATCCCTAGCAGCCCCGCCGTCTAGGCCATCTTCCGGGCCTCCACCACCTGGACGATCGGTGACAGCAACACTTGCCTCTTCTGGGAGGACCACTGGATCGACGGACTCTCCATCACCGAGCTGGCACCTCTGGTTCATGCTCTCGTTCCTCGCTGGTTTCGCAAGGCGCGCACCATGGCCGTGGGTTTGGCCTCCCGCGCGTGGATCCAAGACATGTAGGGCCACCTGGCCCCCATGGCGCTGGTGCAGTACATCCTCCTCTGGGCGTGGCTCCAACAGGTCACACTCTCCGACGCACCGGACTCCCTCACCTGGCGCTGGACAACAAATGGTGTGTACTCCGCTAAATTGTCCTACAAAGCCCTATTCACCGGCTCCATGATCGAGCCCTCCTGGAGACTCATGTGGAAATCTTGGGCACTCCTCCGCATTAAAATCTTCCTCTGGCTCGCTTTCCAAGGACGATGCCATACTACTGATCGGCTTGCTCGCCGTGGTCTCGCACATGCTCTGTTGTGCCTCCTCTGCGACTAGGAACCTGAGACAATGGCGCACCTCCTCGCTGGCTGCATCTTCTCCATACAGACATGGCATGAGGTCCTATCCTGGTTCCGAATCACCGACATGCCACTCCCAAGCCCCGAGCTAAACTTCCGCGGCTGGTTCTCCCAATCTGTGCGGGATGCTCCTACATCCTTGTGTTGCTGCTTAGCTTCGCTAATCATACTTACCGCCTGGCACATCTAGGAGGTGCGGAACGCATGCATCTTCAACGGAGCAACCCCATCGATCCCACTCCTCGTCAACGACATCAAGGAAGATGCCCGCAGCTCGGCCGCCGCCGGATCCAAGGGTCTCAGCAACCTGCTCCCGCCCACGTTGTATCTATAGTGGGGCTTGCGCACCCCCCTCCTCTGTGTATGCGCCCTTGTAGCTCTCGCTCACGCCTCTTGTGCACGTGCTTGCGAGGCTACCCCTGTAACCATCACTATTCTCTTCTCCTATCAATGTGATGATACGCAAAGCTTTTGCATATTCGTGAAAAGCAAAGCGTATATTCCAACTCCGAGATGCTTGCACCAGTCCATAGATGGATCACTTGAGCTTGCATACTTTGTTAGCATCCTTAGAATCGACAAAACCTTCTAGTTGCATCATATGCAACTCTTCCTTAAGAAACCTGTTAAGGAATGTCGTTTTGACGTACATTTGCCAGATCTCATAATCATGAAATACGACAATGGCTAACATAATTCTAACAGACTTAAGCATCGCTACGGGTGAGGAAGTCCCATCATAGTCAAGCCCTTGAACTTGTTGGAAACCCTTTGTGACAAGTCGAGCTTTATAGACTGTGACATTACCATCAGCGTCTGACTTCTCCTTAAAGATCCATTTATTCTCAATGGCTTGTCGATCATCGGGCAAGTCCACCAAAGTCCATACTTTGTTCTCATACATGGATCCTATCTTGCTTCTCATGGCCTGAAGCCATTTGTCGGAATCTGGGCTCATCATAGCTTGTTCATAGTTCGTAAGTTCACTGTTGTCTATCAACATAATTTCCAGGACTGTATTACCATATATACCACTCTGGTGCGGAACGTACCCTGGTTGACCTACGAAGTTCAGTAGTAACTTGATCCGAAGTTTCATGATCATCGTCATTAGCTTCCTCTTCGGTTGGTGTAGGCATCATGGAACTACTTTCTATGATGTTCTACCTTCCAATTTGAGAGAAGGTGCAAATATCTCGTCAATTTCTACTTTCCTCCCACTCACTTCTTTCGAGAGAAACTCCTTCTCTAGAAACGACCAACTCTTGGCAACAAAGATCTTGCCCTCGGATCTGTGGTAGAAGTTATACCCAATGGTCTCTTTAGGGTATCCTATGAAGATACACTTCTCCGCTTTGGGTTCGAGCTCATCAGGCTAAAGTCTCTTGACATAAGCGGCGCATCCCCAAAGTTTAAGAAACAGCAACTTAGGTTTCTTGCCAAACCATAACTCATATGGTGTTGTCTCAACGGATTTAGACGGTGCCCTATTTAAAGTGAATGTAGGTGTGTCTAATGCATAACCCCAAAACGATACTGGAAAATCGGTAAGACACATCATAGAATGCACCATATCCAATAGAGTATGATTACGACGTTCGGATGCATCATTATGTTGTGGTGTTCTGGGTGGTGTGAGCTGTGAAACAATTCCACATTGTCTTAAATGCACACCAAACTCGTAACTCAAATATTCACGTCCATGATCAGATCATAGAAACTTTATTTTCTTGTTATGATGATTCTCCACTTCACTTTAAAATTCCTTGAACTTTTCAAACGTTTCAGACTTGTGTTTCATTAAGTAAATCTGACCATATCTACTCAAATCATCTGTGAAGGTAACAAAATAACGATATCCACCGCGTGCTTCAATACTCATTGGACTGCATACATCAGTATGTATTGTTTCCAATACGTCACAAGCTCGCTCCATTGTTCCATACAACGGAGTCTTAGTCATCTTGCCCATGAGGCATGGTTCACATTTCTCAAATGATTCATAATCAAGAGATTCCAAAAGTCCATCATCACAGAATTTCTTCATGTGCTTTATACCAATTTGACCTAAGTGGAGTGCCACAAATATGTTATATATCATTATTAACTTTGTATATTTTGGCATCAATATTATGAATACGTGTATCACTACGATTGAGATTCGGTAATAATAAACCATTCACAAGGGGTGCAAGACAGTCAAGATATTACTCATATAAGTAGAACAACCATTATTATCTGACTTACATGAATAACCATCTCGCAATAAACAAGATCCGGATATAATGTTCATGCTCAATGCAGGCACCAAATGACAATTATTTAGGTTTAAAACTAATCCCGAAGGTAGATGTAGAGGTAGTGTGTCGATGGCGATCACATCAACCTTGGAACCATTTCCAACGCGCATCATCACTTCGTCCTTAGCCAGTCTTCGTTTGTTCCGCAACTCCTGTTTTGAGTTACAAATATTAGCAGCCAAACCAGTATCAAATACCCATGCGCTACTATGAGCACTAGGAAGGTACACATCAATAACATGTATATCACATATACCTTTATTGACGTTGCCAGCCCACTTATCTGCCAAGTACTTGGGGTAGTTCCAGTAGGTCGGGGGGATTTTGGTGCAATTTGTAGTTCGGTCGGGTTGTCTGGTCCGACGTGGTAGACACGCCTAGGCACCCCTAGGCCTGCTCATACACGGCCCGAATTTGGGCTAGATATGAGGGGTGCCGGTCAGCCCAGGCTTTTAGAGCCAATATGAGGAGCTCGTTTAGTTTGGCTTTTTTGACCAGACATTTACTCGGCCGTCGCTCGATGAAAGCACAAGTGCTCCTTGGGTGATTTTGGTAATTAATGTCAACATATCCCTTGTTGGACTAATATTTTATCTAGTATATTTCAGAAAGTTCAACAAAGGCGTGGCATGGACAAAAGGATGTGGAACCCCTTCAAGAAGCTAACGATAGAAGATCGGCAAAAGCTCAAGGCTCTTCATTTCTGTTTTAGTGATCCAAGATCACATTTAGTCCATATGAAAGCCAATACTATTAAAAGGGGATGAGGTGTTTCTTAATGGATCGCTTGCTCAAAGTGCTTAGTGATATGCTCCAAAGCCCTCAACCACTTTCTCATTTCCACATATGTCCTAAACCTAAAGTCAAACTCGGCCCCATCGATTTGATCTATCCGGCGCCACCGAGTTCACTTGACATAGCCACTGCCACGAACCATAATCAGTTTGATCGATGGGATCTCGGTCTCACCGAGATGGGCTTGCAAATTCTCTGTTGCCTGTTGCAATTATTTCGGTCCCACCGAGTTTTCCTAACCAACTCTTTGTTTGCTTATAACCAAAATCGGTCCCACCGAGTTTGTGTAATCGGTCAAACCGAATTGAGGTTTTACCCTAACCCTAGCACATCGGTCCCACCGAGTTGATCATATCGGTCCCATCGAAAAGCCTAAAGTTTACATTTTGAACCATATCGGTCTGATCGAGTTTCACTATTCGGTCCCACCGAGTTTGGTAAATTATGTGTAACGATTAGATTTTGTGTGGAGGCTATATATACCCCTCCACCCTCCTCTCCATAAGTGAGAGAGACATCGGAACGTGCCTACACTTCCAGTATTCATTTTTTGAGAGAGAACCGTCTACTCATGTGTTGAGACCAAGACATTCCAATCCAACCACAAGAATCATAATCTCTAGCCTTCCTAAGTTGCTTTCCACTCAAATCATCTTTCCACCATATCCAAATCTGTGAGAGAGAGTTGAGTTTTGGGGAGACTATCATTTGAAGCACAAGAGCAAGGAGTTCATCATCAACACACCATCTATTACCTTTTGGAGAGTGGTGTCTCCTAGATTGGTTAGGTGTCACTTGGGAGCCTCCATCAAGATTGCGTAGTTGAACCAAGGAGTTTTTAAGGTTAAGGAGATCGCCTACTTCGTGAAGACCTACCAAAGTGAGGCAAGTTCTTTGTGGGCAAAGGCCATGGTGGGATAGACAAGGTTTATTCTTCGTGGACCCTTCGTGGGTGGAGCCCTCCGTGGACTCGCGCAACTGTTACCCTTTGTGGGTTGAAGTCTCCATCAACGTGGATGTATGATAGCACAACCTATCAGAACCACGCCAAAAATCTCCGTGTCTCTAATTGTGTTTGCACACTCCAATCCCATCCCTTTACTTTCTTGCAACTTGCGTGCTTTACTTTCCACTGCTCATATACTCTTGCCATGCTTGCTTGAATTGTATTGTGAATGCTTAAACTTGTGCTAAAACTCCACCTTAACTTGAAGAAATTAAAAACTGCTACTTTCCTTTGTTAAGGGTCTAATCACCCTGCCCTCTAGACACCTCTTCTCGATCCTTTCAATTGGTATCGGAGCATTGGTCTCCATTGCTTTGGTTTAATCACCATTGGAGGAAGATGGATGAGTCTACGATGGTGAGTTTTAGACATATAGTGCCTATAATTGATGGGGAGTTCTTTAATTCTTGGAAAAATAAGATGCTTGAGATTTTCAATGAATATCACTTGAACAAGTACATTACTAGCCCGTGTGAACCCCTTGCATCCTACCCCTGATGAGTATCTTGACATGATCCGCAATCTTAGAACTATCAATCTTATCATTAGAGGATTGCCTAGAAATTTGATTGTTTGTTTGCCTACTCTTGATTGTTCTTACACCATATGGAGATTTCTTAAGGAACGATAACTATTCCTTGCAAAATCTAGATATGATTCTTCAAAAGTCAATTGCTTTAAGTAAGATGAGTCCTAGAGATCCTAAGTTTGGTGATTGTTTATTTGATCTTCGTGACCTCATGCGTGCTAAAGCAAATGTTGGAATCATTAGCAACATCATTTCTGAAGTCATTAGAATTCATAAAGATGAACATTGTCATGATCATATATCTAATGAATCACTTTCTCTAGGAAATGATCAATCACAAGATGATGTTGAACATGGATACTATGATGAGGATGATGATAGTGACCTTGATCTGGATGAGTCTATGAGACACTTTGGTCTTATGGCCAACCTTCGCGGCTACATGGCTGGAGGAAAGGAATGGGTTCTTGATAGTGGATGTACCGATCATATGACCGGAGACAAGGATGTGTTTCATGAGCTTGCTGAAAATGACGGCCCTCGAAAGTATGTCACTTTTGGTGATAACTCAAAGGGTAAGGTGGTTGGCCTTGGTAAGGTGGCCATCTCACATGACAGCTCCATCCAAAATGTTATGCTCATTGAATCTCTTGGCTATAATTTACTTTCCGTATCTAGACTAGCTGACTTTGGATTCAATGTCCTATTTACTGAAGTAGACTGCCAAGTGTTTCGAAGAGATAATCATAAAATGGTCTTTATCGATATATGTAGAGGTGATCTATACATTATTGATTTCACTAAAAAGGCTCAACCTAGAACTTGCTTAATTGCTAAATCTTCTAAAGGTTGGTTGTGGCATAGAAGGTTAGGTCTTGTGAGCATGCGAAATCTTGATAAGCTTATTAAAGGTGAGCATATCCTTGGAGTGAAAGATGTTATATTTGACAAGGATAGATTGTGCAGTGCTTGTCAAGCAGGAAAACAGGTTGGAGGAAGCCACCCCGTGAAAAACATCATGACCACGGCGAGACCAGTCGAGCTGCTTCATATGGATATTTTTGGTCCAAACGCCTATAAAAGTCTCGGTGGGAATTCGTTTGGTTTAGTCATAGTCGATGATTTTTCAAGATTTACGTGGGTGTTCTTTCTTGATGATAAATCGCAGGTCCAAAAGATCTTCAAGATCTTTGCTAGGAAGGCCCAAAATCAATTTGAAGTGAAGATCAAGAAGGTTCGCAGCAACAACAGAACAGAGTTCAAGAACGCAAATGTGGATACCTTTCTTGACGAAGAATGGATTTTACATGAGTTCTTAGCTACATACACGCCTCAACAAAATGGAGTTGTTGAGAGGAAGAACCTGACTCTTATTGAGATGGCGAGAATGATGCTTGATGAGTACAAGACGCCAAAACACTTTTAGGCGGAAGCGGTTGAGACAGCTTGTCATGCAACAAATCGTCTATATCTTCACAAGCTACTCGGCAAGACTGCATACGAGCTTCTCATCGGTAACAAACCCCAAGTTGGATACTTTCAAGTATTTGGCTCAAAGTGTTATATTCTTGATAAGCATCGTCATTCTAAATTTGCTCCTAAATCTCATGAGGGTTCCCTACTCGGTTATGGCTCAAACTCTCACACTTACCGTGTCTACAACAATTTCACCTGAAAGGTTGAAGAGATGGTAGATGTGAAGTTTGATGAATCTAATGGCTCGTAAGTAGAGCAATTGCCAATTGATGTAGGAGACAAAGACCCTTCGGAAGCACTGCAAGACATGTCTATTGGCAAGATACGCCCAACGGAGGTGAAGGAGAGTACCTCGTACGTCCAAGTGGAAGCTTCTACCTCACGACAAGGTGAACCAAGAGTTGACTCGGAGACATCCACAAGTGGGACACGCCAAGATGAAGAAAACGAGGATGTACACCAAGATGAACCTCATCAACCTCCTTCTCCACATCCACAAGATAACAACAACACCAACAACAAAGAAGGCTAAGAGGAAGAACAAGATGATGAAGAAGTTGTTCCACCCCGACCCAAACAAAAGCTCTCACGAGTTAGAGCAAGAGTCTCAAGAGACCATCCTATCGAACAAATATTTGACGATATCCAAACCGGGAGAATTACTCGCTCTAAAACTCGTTTGGCTAATTTCTGTGAATATTATTCATTCATCTCTAGCATTAACCCTATGAAGTATGAAGAAGTGCTTGATGATCCAGACTGGGTGAACGCTATGCATGAAGAGCTACACAAGTTCGAAAGGAACCAAGTGTGGACATTGGTAGAAAATCCGGACAACAACCAAAAATGGCATTGGTACCAAATGGGTGTTTCGGAATAAGCAAGATGAAGATGGACAAGTTGTACACAACAAGGCCCATCTCGTCGCCCAAGGATACACTCAAGTCGAAGGTATGGACTATGGTGAGACATATGCCCCCATTGCTAGACTTGAGTCCATATGCATCTTGCTTATGCCAGTCATCATGATATCACATTGTATCAAATGGACATTAAAAGTTCTTTTCTAAATGTTGAAATTGAGGAGGAAGTTTATGTTAAACAACCTCCGGGCTTTGTTAGTCCTAAGAAACCCGACCATGTTTACAAACTTCACAAAGCTCTTAATGGTCTAAACAAGCTCCTAGAGTGTGGTATAAATGCTTGACCAAGTTCCTTATTGAAAAAGGCTTTGAGATTGGAAAAATAGATTCTACTCTCTTTACTAAAAGGGTTAATGGTGAATTATTTGTGTGCCAAATTTATGTTGATGATATCATATTTGGTTTGACTAACCCTCATTTTAGTGAAAAGTTTGGAAAGCTAATGTCGGAGAAGTTTGATATGTCTATGATGAGTGAACTCAAGTTCTTTCTTGGGTTGCAAATCAAGCAAACTAAGGAGGGTACCTTTGTGTCTCAAACAAAGTATACCAAGGACTTATTCAAGAAGTTAAACATGCAAGAAAGCAAAGGTATGAAAACACCCATGCATACTAGTGGACATCTTGACTTGACTAAGGATGGAAAAATGGTTGACCAAAAGGTTTACCACTCTATGATTAGTTCATTGTTATACATATGTGCCTCCCGTCCTGATACTATGCTAAGTGTGTGCATGTGTGCACGATATCAAGCGGCCCCCATAGAATGTCCTCTTAAGGCTATGAAAAGGATAGTGAGATACTTAATTCATACACCAAATTTTGGCATTTGGTATCCTAAGAGGTCTTCTTTTGATCTTGTTGGCTACTCCTACTCGGACTATGCCGGTGAAAAGGTTGATAGAAAGTCCACTTCGGGTACTTGATAATTTCTTGGTAGATCTCTTGTGTCCTAGTCCTCCAAGAAATAAAACTCGCTATCCTTATCCACCGCCGAAGCGGAATACATTGTTGCCGGTTCATGTTGTGCTCATTTACTTTGGATGACCCAAACTCTTAAAGATTATGGGATATATGTGAAACATGTTCCATTGCTTTGTGATAATGAAAGTGCTATTAAGATTTCTCATAATCCCGTGCAACATTCTTGAACTAATCATATTGAAGTTCGTCATCATTTCATTCGAGATCATGTTGCTAAAGAAGACATTGATCTTAAGCATGTTCGTACCGATAAGCAATTGGCGGATATATTCACCAACCGGCTTGATGAGAAAGTATTTTGCCATTTGAGTGGTGAATTGAACATCATTGATGCCTCAAACTTGGAGTAGAAACTCCATCTGGATGCATGCAAGGCATGAGCCTTTGACTAATCCTTGATATTTCTCTTATGATGATGATCATATGTCTTGGATCTATATTTGTACCCTTGCATGTCATCTAACCCTTGTAGGTACTTGGATGAAACTAAATCTATGAGATTGCAATTCACTCACATCTTGAGCAAACTCTACATCACCAAGTCTCTACAATATGGTGGTTGAAGACAAGGAAGCATGAATCCTTTCAACATATCCTTTGACAATTTCTTTATATAAAATTTCATTTGATATCAAATTTCATGATTGTCACTTTGGATACACAAGTGCTCTTCCTTGCAAGACTAACCCATGTAGGTAGATGAACTCAAACTACAAGTGGTGCTCCCAACTCTTGATGGGCTACATCAACCTCGAGCACCCTACACAAGTTCAACTACATGATCAAGATCAAGACCACCACCCAAGGTATGTCATTCCATCTTAGAGAAGCTTTACCCCAAGCCATTGGTCAAAGTAGCTCAACAAGATGAGAATACATCAAAATGCTTAAACGAAAATGGTAACCCCGTTTGAGCTTAAACAATGAGTATGGCCTACAATCAAGTGTTCCCACTTGACTCCTCAATCAATATACTCTAACATAGGTGACTTTGTCACCGACCCTCTCTAGATGAAGTTTTCTAGTGTTTCTTGTGTTCTTGCATTTGTGCCTAGAATGTTTACCTTTCACTTCATCTAGATTTATTTTCTTTGTCTGTTATGTTCTGCATTCCCTGCATCCAATTCATTGCAAATCTTTCAGTTAATTTCGTGCAAATCTTTGTGAGATCTTATTTGCCTAGTGAGCTGAGATGACAAAATATTTCCTCTGTATTGAACTCGATCTTGCCGATTCATACATCCCTGCTAGACTGAATTACAATGCCACATTGTAGATTGTTCATCGGTTCAACCGACAAGGACAAACCCGATCTGACTAGTATGCATCGTCTATTACACTGCCATCTCGGTGTCACCGATGAGAATAACTCGGGGTCACCGATTTCAATACTGAGAAAACTTTTTGTCATTTGCATCCTGCATATCTGTTCCAACTCCACTTGATGATTCTTGTCCTCTACCGGCATCTTAAAATTACATGTTGCTTTGAGATGTGACTCAAGGACCGAACCTACTTGACTCATGCTCCAGAAGATCCCTTCTTGGAAATTGATGTCAAAGGGGGAGAGAGAGCACATCAAAGCTTATCACACAAGAGAGAATGCACACCTTAAGCTTCTCCAGATGCTGATTATCCATAGAGGAGAGAAGTTACATGTCTTCAAGAGGGGAAAGACATGTTAGTATGTGTTATGATTGTTTCGCTCTGATTTTCTTTTTCCCTATCTTCTCCCATTATAAAATATCAGATTCATGGGGAGAAAGAACTCATTTCCAAGGGAAGAAAATCTTTGGAATTCATTGCATATCTTTACTCTTTGGGGACATGTCTATATCCAAATAGAGTACTAAGTACTCACTCATTACATGTCATCCCAGTCTTGGTATTCTTGTGGTTTCCTGTTCTTGCTTTGCTTAGTAGGTGTTCGTCTATTATCTAACCCTGTTTTGAAAAGATCACCGCCTCCAAAGCCAGCTCAAGACCACAAGGTAAGTGTATTAATCACACTCATGTGCATGAGGATCTCTTGCTGATGTACATATTGTTTGCAAGAAGGACTCATGAACATGAAGGTATATTTCTTGTATCTACATCATTTGCTCTGATGCATATAGCCAAGATACATGTAACTCATTGCTTGCTCTGACATGCTTATGCATTCACATGCTCTTATATTCTATCTTCACATGATTGCATACATGTAGGGTGTCGGATGGTGGGTTCCGGCAAACCCTTCAGGTTCGAACACTGGGGTGTGCACGAAGATCTCTCTCTCTCTCTCTCTCTCTCTCACTCTCGCAATGATCTTTAGGCCTAGCTCGCCGAACCCGAGGAACAAGTGACACGAGAGTTTATACTGGTTCGGGCCACCATTGTGGTGTAATACCCTACTCCAGTGTGGTGTGGTGGATTGCCTTGCAGGCTGAGGATGAACTAGTACAAGGGATGAACAGCCTCCTGAGGAGAGGTGTTTTTGAGCTCTGTGAACTTGTGTGTGTGAGGATGGTCTCAATGATCCCTCCCTTGCTAAAGTGGTGGCTAGTCCTATTTATAGAGGCCCTGGTCCTCTTCCCAAATGTTTAGACGGGAAGGGATCCCACAACGGCCAATTTCGAAGGGGGCAACTAGTACAACCTATCCTGACAAAAGGTGGTCTTCGCCTGCCAAAGGCTCTGGTGGTGACGTTGTCATGGGATCCACGGTGACCTCCATCCTGCCATCCTGCTGGTCTTGGTCTTGTTGCACCAATATGGAAACCTTTGCCTGATGCCTCGGGACTCCTCACATGCGCCTGCTTCCTTAGCAACAAAGAGGAAACTGGCACCCTGCGCCCGCCTGGCCTTGGTCATCATGGCTCAGGTCACGTGAACCTTGTGAGGTGCCCCTTGCATAGATATCTCCGCTCCTAGGGAGCCAGCCTAGGGAGGCTGCCCCTAGGAGGTCTTGGCATCGTCCGCCTCGCGAGGCTTGGTGTAACGCCCCAAGACCGGAGACTTAGATGCCATCCATGGATTCTGGGTTTCGTCATGTGTTTTGTTTTGCTTGTTGCTTTCCCTTTTGCATCATGTGCATTGCATCATGCCATCTTGCAAAATGTTTTAAAACTCAACCAAATAAAATCGGATGGATCTTTGGTCCATTTAAATCAAGGGATATTCACATGGTGAAATTCTCTTTATAACATATCTCCCAACATGTATAGGGAGGTAAAATAAATTTTTCCATCCTTTAGGAATCGACCACAACACACTCACAATATAAATCCCTTGGGTTCTTTTGCTTCAAGTTTCACCTTCAAACCTTGGCAGTAGTTCTTTCTCCATTTATCGAGGGTCCTCCAAAAACCCTCAACATTTTTTGTACACCCCTTTAGCCTAGTCTCCATTCAAACTCTTTTGGCTCAAGTCAAATAAGTTTGAATTTAAAATTCTCCTAACTTGTCGGAACTATTTTTGTTGAGGTGGAGATATTCCATAAAGCCATACAAAAATGTTCCATAATTTTGTTCTTCTCCATGATCTCTTCTCTTAATTATTTTTGGCCTATCTCTTTTGCTGAAAAGAGAGATTAAGAGAGA
>NC_041384.1:446282043-446324128 GCF_002162155.2 Triticum dicoccoides
GAGAGAGAGAGAGCCCAGCAGGCCCAAACCTCCCTAGGCGCAGCCTTCCCTCTCCCTGGGCCGGCCTCCCTAAGGCCCAGTCATCTCCCCCCGTAACCCTAGGCCTCCCGCTCGATCCCCTACACCATCTCCCTCGTTTCCCTCCCTCGTGCCGCCAGGAGAGAAAGCGCACCGTGCTCGACCCGGCTCGTCTCGCCCGAACCCTCGATCTCTCCCTCACTTTCGCTCTCTCGCGCCGCCAGAGCTTCGCTCGATCCTCTCCACCATCCTCTCGTTCTCTTGCTCGTGTCGCCACCCACAGGAAAGGAGAGGAGTGGTCGTGAGCTCGCTTGCCCATTCCCCATGGCCGTGCCACCTCGTCCCCATCTCTCCACCTCCACGCAGGTCGCCGCGCCCCGTCGCTGTCGGCAACCACCAGGAGGCCGCCGCCTCGCGCCGCCCCGTCGACTCTCCTCTGCGCGACACCTCCCCTATGCGTCCTCGTTCCTCTGCCCGTGCACCATCCATCCTCGAGCTCCGCCCGCTGACCTTCTCTGCAGCCTTGGCCGCCAGTGACCGGAGCCTCCGTGTGCGTCCTTCCCGCCCCTGCCGTCCCTGCCGCTGGATCGGGCCTGCTTCGCCCGACTCCTCTCGCCTCGGTTGTCCGCGCTCACTTCCTGTCGCAGGGTCTCATCTCTACTTCGATCAAACACACGAAGATGTCGCCGCCCGCTTCGTCAGTTTCAGGATGCGAGCGCTGCTCACGTGACCGCGTCGTGAACCGCCGGAGTTCGGCCACCTCTGCAGCCTCTTGTTGATGTGTTGTGTACCTCCAATTGCAGTTGCTATTTACGCCAAGTCCAACGACCACTGAACAGGAACAGCACCAAGTACCATGACAGACCATCAAGTACCCCTTTGAATCCTTCAAGACCGTCAAGTGAACGACTACCATCGCTCCAAGATCTGAACGGCTACGATGACATGAACATCTACGGAACGGTTACGACTACACGATGAACCGCCAAGGCCTGCTACAACCCTTGTACCACTACTATCGCCAAGTACCATGACAATCGAAGCATAGTACCTTTACGTTTTCCATGTACATCGACCGTCACTGAAGACCCGCGTAGCACTAACGCCAAGTTCCCTACCGTCGCCCTCGGAAACATCGATTGCGTCAAGTCCTTCTCCGAGACGTGTACCACAACCATCGCCGAAGAACCGTGAACGTCTACCGATGACCCTCAAGTTCGTCCACGATTGCTATGTACCACTACCATCGACGCGAACCACTACTTCCACTACGGCATGAGTACAACTACTACCACTTCGAACATGACGAGAACGTCTACTTCCTCTACTTTGCACCGAACCGATACGCTTCGAAACACACGCTTCGAAGGTATAACCCCAAGACGACCGTCCGAGAACGTTTGCATGTGTTGTATGAGTTGCACCCTATGTTTGCACCGTTTCCGAGTTGTCACTTGCTCGGTCCTCCTCTTCTGCCACTAATTCATGGGGAACCCGGTTACTGGGATCACCCACGACACGCTCCCGTCACACTTTCTTTTGCACCGACGTCTCAATGAGTTGTCAGATCCGGAACGTTGCTGTGGCACCATTTCGTTATCGTCGCCGTGGCACCCCTTTTCTTTCCACCCCGTTGACAAATGCTTCATAATGCTCTTGTCAACTTTTATTAAAAATTGCATAAACTTGTCCATGTCATCCGCATCATCATAACAACAATTAAAATGCTTAAATTGTTGTTTGCATTGAAATTGCTAATGCAATATGGGGATTTACCGAATTCGTTGTTTGCTATATCCGGCCCCATTTAAATTGTTTAAATGGTATAATTTTGTTATGCTTCACCTCTTGCCATGTTAACCAACGTTTAATATTGTTGAGTACCTAAATGAGAGAGAACTAAATAATTGATGCGGTGCTTCGTTTTGAGCTCCACTTAACTTGTAGTTTTGATTGTGCACTTTGCCATGCCATGCTTCATTAAACCGGACATGCATCATACTTGATTGTGCATCATGCCATGATTATGTGATGGTTGTTTACCATGATTGTTTGCTTCTTTCCGGTGTTGCTTCTTCGGGTTGGTTCTGATAACGTCGTGTTGTGAGGATTCGTTCGACTATGTCCGTTTATCTTCTTCATGGACTCGTTCTTCCTTGTGGGATTTCAGGCAAGATGACCATACCCTTGAAATCACTTCTATCTTTGCTTGCTAGTTGCTCGCTCTTTTGCTATGCCCATGCTGCTATACCTACCACTTGATTATCATGCCTCCCATGTTGCTAAGCCAAGCCTCTAACCCACCTTGTCCTAGCAAACCGTTGTTTGGCTATGTTACCGCTTTGCTCAGCCCCTCTTATAGCATTGTTAGTTGCAGGTGAAGATTGGAGTTTGTTCCTTGTTGGAACATGGATATTATTGTTGGGATATCACAATATCTCTTATTTAATTAATGCATCTATATACTTGGTAAAGGGTGGAAGGCTCGGCCTTATGCCTGGTGTTTTGTTCCACTCTTGCCGCCCTAGTTTCTGTCATATCGGTGTTATGTTCCCGGATTTTGTGTTCCTTACACGGTTGGGTTATAATGGGAACCCCTTGACAGTTCGCTTTGAATAAAACTCCTCCAGCAAGGCCCAACATTGGTTTTACCATTCACCACCTAGCCTTTTCTTTCCCTTGAGTCGGCCGGCTCAAGGGTCATCTTTATTTAAACCCCCGGGCCAGTGCTCCTCTGAGTGTTGGTCCAACCTGTCAGCTACCGGTGGCCACCAGGAGCAACTCTGGGCTGGCCTACCGTAACCTTGGACAATCCAGTGTGCCCTGAGAACGAGATATGTGCAGCTCCTATCGGGATTTGTCGGCACATTCGGGTGGCTTTGTTGGTCTTGTTTTACCATTGTCGAGGATGTCTTGTAACCGGGATGCCGAGTCTGATCGGAATGTTTTGGGAGAAGGAATATCCTTCGTTGACCGTGAGAGCTTGTGATGGGCTAAGTTGGGACACCCCTGCAGGGATTGAACTTTCGAAAGTCGTGCCCGCAGTTATGGGCAGATGGGAATTTGTTAATGTCCGGTTGTAGAAAACCTGAAGTTTATCTTAATTAAAATACATCAACCGCGTGTGTAACCGTGATGGTCTCTTCTCGGCGGAGTCCGGGAAGTGAACACGGTGTTGGAGTTATATTTGACGTAGGTTGTTTTAGGATCACTTCTTGATCATAGTTCTCGACCGTGCTTTTGCCTTCTCTTCTCGCTCTCTTTTGCGTATATGTTAGCCACCAAATATGCTAGTCGCTTGCTGCAGCTCCACCTCATACCTTTACCTTACCCATAAGCTTAAATAGTCTTGATCGCGTGGGTGTGAGATTGCTGAGTCCCCCGTGACTCACAGATACTTCCAAAACCAGCTTGCAGGTGCCGTTGAACCGAGCAGATGACGCAACCGAGCTCAAGGAGGAGCTCGATGAAGACCTTGTTCGTAGTGTTGTTTCATTTCAGCTGATCAGTAGTGGAGCCCAGTTGGGACGATCGGGGATCTGTGTAGCATTTGGCGTAATCTTCTTTTATTTTGGGTTTCGTAGTCGGACCTTGATTGTATCTGGGTGATGTAATGCTTTATTCATGTATTGTGTGAAGTGGCAAGTGTAAGCCAACTATGTAACTCTTTCCCTTATGTATTACATGGGTTGTGTGAAGATTACCTCACTTGCGACATTGCTTTCAATGCGGTTATGCCTCTAAGCCGTGCTTCGACACTTGGGAGATATAGCCGCATCGAGGGCGTTACAAGTTGGTATCAGAGCCTTCCCCAACTTAGGAGCCCCCCTGCTTGATCGAATCACTGGTGTTGTTGAGTCTAGAAAAATGTTTTGAGCCATTTAGGAATTATATATCGGAGAGTAGGATTCTTTTTACTCCTCAGTCCCTTCGTCGCTCTGGTGAGACATCCTGACGTAGATTTTTGACTCTTCTCTTCTCAAATTTCACTAAAAAAATTTAGGATCACGCGGGTATCTTGGAATCGTTCCGATGGTTTTATGACGAGAACATTGTTCTTGGTGCCTCCTGTCATTTAGGGGTTGTGGAAGTGTCCCGGGGAGTTGAGCTATGAGGTGTTGTCGTCACAATTTTATCGTTGCAGTTCTGGAATACCTGAGTTTTCGCCGACATCGAAAATCTCTTTTATGCAGTTGTTGGTGAGATAACCTCGACGCCACCCAGTACTGGGGCGGGAGTTCGGGAGTATTGCCATAACTCGTATAACGGATGCTTTTCAAAGGTTGAGGTAAACGATTTCCGAGGGTTTCTTGGTTATGTGTTCAAGGATGGATACAGCTGGATGTAGGATTTGCTAGTTTTGGGTGAGATATTATGCTTCCCCTGTATCCCCAACACCTGATTGCATAACCAGAAAATTTCGGGAGTCTATAAGTGGGAATTCAAGTAGCTCTTAGGATATCTTTCCTACAGACGCATGATATGAAATTGGGGTTCGACGTCTTGTGGTCCGCCTATCCACGGTCGGTTTTACAGTGGTCTCGTTGTGTCTTAAAGAGTCCTTGGCTATGCTGACTCGGGGACGCTTCGTATGTCATGTGCACTGCCTTGTACATGATGGTGTTGTACGATCGAGCCCGTGTAGGCCCCACCACGAAAACTTCGGATGAAATCTCTATCATATGTTTGTTCCGGCTTATTTCGCAAGCCAATCTTTTTGTTTTGTTTTCAGTTGTGGTATTCGAGTTGCTTCAATGTCAAATGTTGATTCCATACCTTTCCTAAGTGGTGTTCCCATATTTCTATGTGAATACTAATCCTTCATGATAATCAAGATTGTCATGTCAATCCTTTTCAACCGGCGTGTTTCTCTTCAAGTGGATCCGATCATTTCAACATTCACAAGATCATTTATCAGTTCTTCTCAACGGTGCTCATTTCATCCGTCCCAAGATGCCTTTGTTTTTCCCACCCTCCCACCCTTTTTCTTCAAGACTTAGATTTCTTATTCAAGTATCCATTTTATCGATGGAAGTCTCTCCATTATTTTCTTTCAATGTTCGTATCCGGGGATTCTCATGAATATTCAATGGAATTTCAAGCTCATCATTCTTCGTTTCTTTTATCTTCTCCGGTGGATTTAATTCAAGCTTTGTTGATCATATCCTTTTTCCTCGTTTCAAATACCTTCTCACACCGGTGCACCTCACATTCAGTCATTTCTCGCTATTCAATTGTTCCGGAGTACTGAAGTTATCTCAGAAGATGCTAGTGTTTATTCTCGTTCATTCAAGATCTTTCGAGAATGTTATCTTATTCAAACCATTTAACTCAACCGGTGCATTCTCTCTTTTAAATTGTTCAATGGTGTTTCTTTTGAGTGGGCCCTAACCCACAGGTCTTTTTCCAGGATCTTACCTGACTCCTCTATTTTTCCGGGAGCTATTCCCAAATCTTTCCAAGTTGACGTAAGAATGAATTATCATCAGTCATATGTCTTTCTCCAAGATCTTTCATATGCTTTCATCGTTGGCTCAATCTCTTCGCTTTTGATTCTTATGTAGCGTCTAAATAATTCATGGTGGTGTTTCTCATCGTCATTCTCAACACTTGATGACCGAAGAAGAGTTTCTATTTAATCTTGCTCCATTCTCTTCAAGATTCATGGTTCTAGCTTGCTGCCATCCTCTCATAATTGTATTCGATTGTGAGAATTCTTTTCACTCATCTGGAGCAATTCATGGGTCTTTTCAGTTCGATTATCCGAAGGTCATCATTTTGGGATCATTCATATTCAGCTTTCAGCTCTCGTTCCCAAATCTTACCGGTGCATCATTTAATATTCTCTTATCAGCTCGTGATCTCTTTGTTTCAGTTCTATCTGAATCCCCTCAAGTATCATCATTCGTTCTCTAATTCTTTCTGGCATTTCTTTATCTTTTCTTCGTTCAATTGTCAATTCTTACCGGTGATTCATCCCCTTTACTTCGTTAGTTTTCAATTCTTACGGTGGTTCGTTCAAGATCTCTTCTTGGTTATCATATCAATTCATTCTTTGTCTCAATTCTACCGGTGGTTCGTTGAAGATTTTCTCGAGTTTGTGCTATATCTACCTTAATCCTTTTCAATGAGAATAAGTAGTATGTCAAATCCGTTGTTTGTTATCAATCTAAATTGGTGAAGGATACGCATAACATAATTCTTATTCTTGTTTCATCCAAGTGATCTAATTTCCTGCTTTCCGGAGTGGTTCATCATATCACATTCTCGGTTCGAGATGCTTTATCTTTTCTTTCCGGAGTTCAAAGTTATTTCAATTATATCATTTCAAAGCTTCATTAGATCACTGCAAGGCTTTTCCCGGAGTCCCAAGATCTCTCAATTATATCACCACGGGGATTCATCTAAATCATTACAAGGATTCACCTTGTGTTTTCAACTTCTCTTTCCTTTCGTTTGATCATTCTTTTACCAGAGTTCTTCATGTAGGTTCTACATGATGGTTCACCAAGGATTTAATTCCTTCTTGAAGTGTTCATCGAGATTCTTCTCAGAGAAGCTGAAGCATTCATCTTGCAATCCGGAGTGCAATTTCTTTCTACCGTATCATTGGAGGTGGTTTTATGTCATTCTTGATAATTTGAGTTCATGTTTCATGATTCACATGTTGTTAAGAATGAGGTATTTTAAATCCATCAATCTCGTCATTGGAGTTATCTGGGATAATTTTTCACCTAAAGCCTTCCCTAAGGTTTGTTGCTATCTATGGTGTGTATAAATGACCCAAGTTCTTCATTTATCTCTCCCGGTGAAATAGTTTCTCGTCTCCTTATTGATGTCAATCCAATCAATTCTTTTCCGTGAGTGGCAAGTTGTCACCTCATAATGTTGAGATGCCTTCTATAAGACATATCAAGCTTATTCTTTTTGTTGTTGGTGTTCCAACAACTCCGTTTGATTTTTCTCCTGAGGATGCCTTTTCAAGCTCATTTGTGGCAGAAGTTGTCATTTTCTTCTCAATTCCTTCTTTTTCATTCACCTATCTTCTATTTCTTCCTTCCGGAGGAATTGTGATGTTGCTCTCTTCGACCCATCATCTTGTTTTGTTAGGATCATGTTTTTTTCCATGCTTATCCTTTTAACCGGGTGTTATGCCCTTTTGCTCAAGTTTCTTATCACTTCTTAACCAGAGTGCTTTCAACTTTATTCATCTTCAAGTTGTTCAACCTCTCAAGGTTCTTTGGTTTCACTCATTGGTCAAAGAAGCAACTTAGTTTTACCTCTTCTCTTCCTCTTCCTTTTCCCTCCGGTGCCATTCTAGATCTTGGGACGAGATCCTCTCATAGTGGTGGAGTGTTGTAACGCCCCAAGACCAGAGATTCAGACGCCATCCATGGATTCCGGGTTTCGTCATGTGTTTTGTTTTGCTTGTTGCTTTCCCTTTTGCATCATGTGCATTGCATCATGTCATCTTGCAACATGTTTTAAAACTCAACCAAATAAAATTGGATGGATCTCCGGTCCGTTTAAATCGAGCGATATTCACATGGTGAAATTCTCTTTATAACATATCTCCCAACATGTATAGGGAGGTAAAATAAATTTTTCCATCCTTTAGGAATCGACCACAACACACTCACAATATAAATCCCTTGGGTTCTTTTGCTTCAAGTTTCACCTCCAAACCTTGGCAGTAGTTCTTTCTCCATTTATCGAGGGTCCTCCAAAAACCCTCAACATTTTTTGTACAACCCTTTAGCCTAGTCTCCATTCAAACTCTTTTGGCTCAAGTCAAATAAGTTTGAATTTAAAATTCTCCTAACTTGTCGGAACTATTTTTGTTGAGGTGGAGATATTCCATAAAGCCATACAAAAATGTTCCATAATTTTGTTCTTCTCCATGGTCTCTTCTCTTAATTATTTTTGGCCTATCTCTTTTGCTGAAAAGAGAGATTAAGAGAGAGAGAGAGAGCCCAGCAGGCCCAAACCTCCCTAGGCGCAGCCTTCCCTCTCCCTGGGCCGGCCTCCCTAAGGCCCAGTCATCTCCCCCCGTAACCCTAGGCCTCCCGCTCGATCCCCTGCACCCTCTCCCTCGTTTCCCTCCCTCGCACCGCCAGGAGAGAAAGGGAACCGCGCTCGACCCGGCTCCTCTCACCCGAACCCTCGATCTCCCCCTCACCTTCGCTCTCTCGCGCCGCCAGAGCCTCGCTCGATCCTCTCCTCCCTCCTCTCGTTCTCTCGCTCGTGTCGCCACCCACAGGAAAGGAGAGGAGTGGCCGTGAGCTCGTCTGCCCATTCCCCATGGCCGTGCCACCTTGTCCCCACCTCTCCACCTCCATGCAGGTCGCCGCGCCCCGTCGCTGTCGGCAACCACCAGGAAGCCGCCGCCTCGCGCCGCCCCGTCGACTATCCTCCGTGCGACACCTCCCCTATGTGTCCTCGTTCCTCTGCCCGTGCACCATCCATCCTCGAGCTCCGCCCGCTGACCTTCTCTACAGCCTTGGCCGCCGGTGATCAGAGCCTCCGTGTGCGTCCTTCCCGCCCCTGCCGTCCCTGCCGCTGGATCGGGCCTGCTCCGCCCGACTCCTCTCGCCTTGGCTGTCCGCGCTCACTTCCTGTCGCAGGGTCTCATCTCTACTTCGATCAAATGCACGAAGATGTTCCCGCCTGCTTTGTCAGTTTCAGGATGCGAGCGCTGCTCACGGACCGCGTCGTGAACCGCCGGAGTTCGGCCACCTCTGCAGCCTCTTGTTGCTGTGTTGTGTACCTCCAATTGCAGTTGCTATTACGCCAAGTCCAACGACCACTGAACAGGAATAGCGCCAAGTACCACGACAGACCGTCAAGTACCCCTTCGAATCCTTCAAGACCGTCAAGTGAACGACTACCATCGCTCCAAGATCCTAACGGCTACGATGACATGAACATCAACGGAACGGTTACGACTACACGATGAACCGCCAAGGCCGGCTACAACCCTTGTACCACTACTATCGCCAAGTACCACGACAATTGAAGCATAGTACATCTACGTTTGCCATGTACATCGACCGTCACCGAAGACCCGCGTAGCACTAACGCCAAGTTCCCTACCGTCGCCCTCGGAAACATCGATTGCGTCAAGTCCTTTTCCGAGACGTGTACCACAACCATCACCGAAGAACCGTGAACGTCTACCGATGACCCTCAAGTTCGTCCATGATTCCTATGTACCACTACCATCGACGCGAACCACTACTTCCACTACGGCATGAGTAAAACTACTACCACTTCGAAAGTGACGAGAACGTCTACTTCCTCTACTTTGCACCGAACCGATACGCTTCGAAACGCACGCTTTGAAGGTATAACCCCAAGACGACCGTCCGAGAACATTTGCATGTGTTGTATGAGTTGCAACCTACGTTTGCACCGTGCCCGAGTTGTCACTTGCTCGGTTCTCCTCTTCTACCGCTAATTCATGGGGAACCTGGTTACCGGGATCACCCCACCATCTTGCACGACACGCTCCCGTCACACTTTCTTTTGCACCGACATCTCAATGAGTTGTCGGATCCGGAATGTTGCCGTGGCACCGTTTCGTTATCGTCGCCGTGGCACCCCTTTTCTTTCCACCATGGTGACAAATGCTTCATAATGCTCTTGTCAACTTTTATTAAAAATTGCATAAACTTGTCCATGTCATCCGCATCATGATAACAACAATTAAAATGCTTAAATTGTTGTTTGCATTTAAATTGCTAATGCATATGGGGATTTATTGGATTCGTTGTTTGCTATATCCGGCGCCATTTAAATTGTTTAAATGGTATAGTTTTGTTATGCTTCACCTCTTGCCATGTTAACCAACGTTTAATATTGTTGAGTACCTAAACGAGAGAGAACTAAATAATTGATGCAGTGCTTCGTTTTGAGCTCCACTTAACTTGTAGTTTTGCTTGTGCACTTTGCCATGCCATGCTTCATTAAACCGGACATGCATCATACTTGATTGTGCATCATGCCATGATTATGTGATGGTTGTTTACCATGATTGTTTGCTTCTTTCCGGTGTTGCTTCTTCGGGTTGGTTCTGATAACGTCGCGTTGTGAGGATTCGTTCGACTACGTCCGTTTATCTTCTTCATGGACTCGTTCTTCCTTGCGGGATTTCAGGCAAGATGATCATACCCTTGAAATCACTTCTATCTTTGTTTGCTAGTTGCTCGCTCTTTTGCTATGCCCATTGAGGGAGTCCTGGATTAGGGGGTGTTCGGGTAGACGGACTATACCTTCAGCCGGACTCCTGGACTATGAAGATACAAGATTGAAGACTTCGTCCCGTGTCCGGATGGGACTTTCCTTGGCGTGGAAGGCAAGCTTGGCGATGCAGATATTCAAGATATCCTACCATTGTAACCGACTCCATGTAACCCTAACCCTATCCGGTGTCTATATAAACCGGAGGGTTGTAGTCCGTAGGCAATCAACCCCATATACAACAATCATACCATAGGCTAGCTTCTAGGGTTTAGCCTCCTTGATCTCGTGGTAGATCTACTCTTGTACTACCCATATCATCAATATTAATCAAGCAGGAGTAGGGTATTACCTCCATCGAGAGGGCCCGAACCTGGGTAAAAACATCGTGTCCCTTGTCTCCTGCTACCATCCGGCCTTGACGCACAGTTCGGGACCCCCTACCCGAGATCCGCCGGTTTTGACACCGACATTGGTGCTTTCATTGAGAGTTCCTCTATGTCGTCGCCTTTAGGCCCGATGGCTCCTTTGATCATCAACAACAATGCGGTCCAGGGTGAGACTTTTCTCCCCAGACAGATCTTCGCTCTGCAGGCCAATTATCTTGGCCACCTTGAGCAGATCGAAAGCTACGCCCCTGGCCATCAGGTCAGGTTTGGAAGCCTAAACTACACGGCTGACATCCATGGGGACTTGATCTTCGACGGATTCGAGCCACAGCCAGCTGTGCCGCACTGTCTCGATGGATATGATATAGCTCTGCCGCCGAACATCGCCTTGGAGGCCGCATACGCATCGGTTTCGACCATTGATTCGGAGCCTACTGCGCCGATCGAGGATCAGCGGTTGGACGCTGCCTCAGGGGCTGCGATCTCAGAGGCGATCGAGCCGAACTCCAGCCCCGCACTCCGCATGGCCCGTGACTCCGAGGAGCCGGATTCCTCTCCGAACACCGAGCCCCCCGCGCCCCTGCCAATCGAATCCGATTGGACGCCGATAATGAAGTTCACCGTCGCGGACATCTTTCAGCACTCCCCCTTCGGCGACATCCTGAATTCTCTAAAGTCTCTCTCTTTATCAGGAGAGCCCTGGCCGGACTACGGTCGGCAAGGTTGGAATACGGACGATGAAGAAATTCAAAACCCACCCACCACCCACTTTGTAGCCACTGTTGATGATCTAACTGACATGCTTGACTTCAGCTCCGAAGACATCGACGACATGGACGACGATGTAGGAGACGAACAGGAACCAGCACCTGTAGGGCGCTGGAAAGCCACCTCATCATATGACATATATATGGTGGATACTCCAAAAGATGGAGATGGCGATGGAACAGTGGGGGATGACGCCCCCAAGAAACAACCGAAGCGCCGGCGTCAGCGGCGCCGCTCTAAGTCCCGCCAAAGCAAAAACGGTGATTCCGGCACGGGAGACAATACTACCCCGGATAACGCCGAAGAACACCCACCTCAGCAAGATTCGGCACAGGAATATGGAGAAGCCAACCCTCATGAGAGAGCGGCAGACCGAAAGGTCGAGGATGATAACTATACGCCTCCCTCTGAAGACGAGGCAAGCCTCGATGACGATGAATTCGTCATACCATCAGACCCCGCCGAACAAGAGCGTTTTAAACGCAGGCTTTTAGCCACGGCAAGCAGCCTCAAGAAAAAGCAGCAACAGCTTAAAGCTGCCCAAGATTTGCTAGCTGACAGATGGACTGAAGTCCTTACGGCCGAAGAGTATGAACTCGAACACCCCTCCAAGAGTTACCCAAAGCACAGGCCACTACCCCGATCAGAGGAGGAAGCACCTACATCACCAGCGCATGACATGGCAGACCGGCCACCTCGCGGCCGCGACAGAAAGGCCTCTCGGCCCTCCACCCAAGCCATGCCCCGACGCCGCTCAACTAAGGCACGGGAAAATGCGCCCAACCTGCGAGACATACTGGAGGATAAGGCAAGACAAACAAGATCGATCTACGGATCGCGCAGGCGCCCTACGACATGTGACAATGATCTTCACCCCGGATACAACTAATCCGGCCGGGCCGAACACAACAGACATAACTCTTCCGAACTGCGTCGTGATATAGCCCAGTACAGAGGCGCCGCACACCCGCTATGCTTCACGAATGAAGTAATGGATCATAAAATCCCAGAGGGTTTCAAACCCGTAAACATCGAATCATACGATAGCACAACAGATCCGGCAGTATGGATCGAGGATTATCTCCTTCACATCCACATGGCACACGGCGATGATCTACACGCCATCAAATACCTCCCGCTCAAACTTAAAGGACCGGCCTGGCATTGGCTTAACAGCTTGCCAGCAGACTCAATCGGTTCTTGGGAGGACCTGGAAGCCGCATTCCTCGACAACTTCCAGGGCACTTACGTGCGACCGCCGGATGCCGACGACTTAAGCCACATAATTCGGCAGCCAGAAGAATCGGCCAGACAATTCTGAACACGGTTCCTAACAAAGAAAAACCAGATAGTCGACTGTCCGGACGCAGAGGCCCTAGCAGCCTTCAAGCATAACATCCGTGATGAGTGGCTTGCCCGGCACCTGGGATAGGAAAAGCCAAAATCCATGGCAGCCCTCACGACACTCATGACCCGCTTTTGCGCGGGAGAAGACAGCTGGCTAGCTCGCAGTAACAACTTATCAAAGAACCCTGGTAATTCGGATACCAAGGACAAAAGTGGAAGGACACGTCAGAATAAGCAAAAACGCCGCGTTAACAGCGACAGCAATGAAGACACGGCAGTCAATGCCGGATTCAAAGGCTATAAATCCGGTCAGCGGAAAAAGCCATTCAAAAAGAATACTCAGGGCCCGTCCAGTTTGGACCGAATACTCGATCACTTGTGCCAGATACATGGCACCCCCGAAAGGCCAGCCAATCACACTAACAGGGATTGTTGGGTGTTCAAGCAGGCAGGCAAGTTAAGGGCCGAAAACAGAGACAAGGGGCTGCACAGCGACGACGAGGAGCCCAAGCCGCCGAACAACAATGGACAGAATGGCTTTCCCCCACAAGTGCGGACGGTGAACATGATATACGCAACCCACATTCCCAAGCAGGAATGGAAGCGTGCGCTACAGGACATATACGCGATAGAGCCAGTCACCCCAAAGTTCAACCCATGGTCCTCCTGCCCGATCACTTTTGATCAAAGGGACCATCCCACTAGCATCCGTCATGGCGGCTTCGCCGCATTGGTTCTCGACCCAATCATCGACGGATTTCATCTCACAAGAGTCCCCATGGACGGCGGCAGTAGCCTGAACCTGCTTTATCAGGATACAGTGCGGAAAATGGGCATAGATCCCTCAAGGATTAAGCCCACAAGAACGACCTTTAAAGGCGTTATACCAGGTGTAGAAGCCAACTGTACAGGCTCAGTGACACTTGACGTGGTCTTCGGATCCCCGAACAATTTCTGAAGCGAAGAGTTAATCTTAGATATAGTCCCGTTTCGCGGTGGCTATCACGCCCTGCTCGGACGAACCGCATTCGCAAAATTCAATGCGGTGCCGCACTACGCATATCTCAAGCTCAAGATGCCAGGCCCTCGAGGAGTAATTACGGTCAACGGAAACACCGAACGCTCCCTCCGTACGGAGGAGCATACGGCGGCTCTCGCAGCGGAGGTACAAAGTAGCCTTCTCAGGCAATTATCCAGTCCGGCCATTAAAAAGCCAGACACTGCCAAGCGCGCCCGGAGTAACCCACAGCAGGACCACCTGGCACACTCTGAGCAAGCGTAGCAATGCGGCCCCAACCCCAGCTTTCGCGACATAGCGAAACCAGTACCTCGCGTACATAACTACGCCCTTGAAATACCATGGGCACAGGGGAAGGGGCACAATAATTGCACGCCCAAAATATGGCTTAAAACATACTAGGGGCTGCCGGATTCTTTTCTTTAATTTTTTCTTACTTTCAGGACTCCATACTTCGGACGACCTGTTCGGCAATTCGACTGCCGCACAAACGATGCAAGATCCAGGGATGCAGACAAGCCATGCCGCATTATGGAACTCCCAGGTGGTCTCTGTTACGAGCGGTATACCTGTTTTAAATACAATTCCACGGCCTGCCCCTGGTCAGGACATACTGAATAGTCCAATATCTTTTGCTTACCACACTATTTGATCGTTCGGCTTTGATAAATAGCCTCTCTATAAACAATGCATAGCTTTTGTCTATTTTCTGCATTACTCTCTTTTATATATGTTCATTAATGACATGTTGCACCCGTACACTGTGGTACGGCAAGTACGCCAGGGGCTTCAGTACCCTTTAATATGGTGTGAGAAGTCCGTACACTTTCACAAGTGCGGCACCCCGAACTTATAACACTATATGCATCGGCTCCGAATCATGATTTGGGTCAATAGTTGGGTTTGCCCGGCTCCTATGTTTTGGTGCCTTACGTTCCGCTATATCGGCTAAGGTAGCACTAGGAGAACCACTGCGATTGTGCCCTGGTTGAGCTGGGTTAAGCACCTCAGTGGAGAAAGCTAAAACTGACTGTCATGATGAGGCGAGAGACCGGTCGCTGTTCGAGAGGTTTTTCGAGTCCCTAAAGACTTATGCCGCTTCGAGCGAGGAGCCGGATTTGTCCGGCCAAGGCGTGGATAGTGCCCCGAACTCGGTCTTCCGAACTAGGGGCTTCGCCGAAATTTAAAATTATAAAGTTCTATGGCTAAGTGAGAGTGTTCAAGCATTATAGTCCGATTGCCTGGTTCGTTGTGCTGAGCGCCTCCCTCGAAGGACCCAACTATGGGAATAAGAGCGCTCGGGTTTATCCCAAACACCCCAGCACTAGTGGCATGGGGGCAGAAGCCGACGATTGGCCGTCTCTCAATTTTTTGATAAACGGCCGCACAGAAAATAATATTTTAAATTCAAAGCATTGCTTAAGCGCCTATGAACAAGTTTTTAGCACACAGGATAAAAACGAGCGAGTTTATTCAAAAATTACATCCTTGGTACATTCATCTGCCACAAGGCGGGCACTCGCAAGAACGTCCTTGTAATAGATCTCGGGATTGCGATGTTCCTTCCCCGGTGGCAGCCCGTCCTTCACAAGCTTCTCACCGTCCAGCTTACCCCAGTGCACCTTTGCACGGGCAAGGGCCCGACGGGCACCTTCGATGCAGACGGAGCGCTTGATGACCTCGAGCCTTGGACAGGCCTCCACCAGCCGCCGCACCAGCCCGAAGTAGCTCCCAGGCAGGGCCTCTTCGGGCCACAGCCGAACTATGAAGCCCTTCATGGCCTGTTCGGCCGCCTTGTGGAGCTCGACCAGCTGTTTCAGCTGGTCGCTCAAGGGCACAGGGTGTCCGGCCTCAGCATACTGAGACCAGAACACCTTCTCCGTCGAGCTGCCCTCTTCAGCTCGGTAGAATGTAGCGGCGTCGGATACGCTGCAGGGAAGATCTGCGAATGCCCCTGGAGAACTCCGGATTCGGGTAAGTAACAAGTAGTTTACTTTTATATTTCTGCTTTGCATAAAGAATGCCTTACCCGCTGCTATCTTCTTCATCTCCTCCAACTCTTGGAGGGCCTTTTGGGCTTCGGCCTTGGCAGACTTGGCAGTCTCAAGGGCCGCCACGAGCTCGGACGCTTGGGTCTTTGACTCAAGCTCCAAACTCTCATGTTTTTTCATGAGAGCCTGAAGCTCTTGCTGCACCTCGCCGACCTGAGCCCCAAGTTTCTCTCGCTCGACGCGCTCCACGGCCATTTTCTTTTCGGCCTCGGACAACGCCTGCTTGAGGGTCGCCACCTCAGTCGTGGCCCCTATAATAAGCAGTGCAATCCTGTTATTTTTTCCAATCACGCCTCTCTATAGGCACTATTTCTGTAAGGTATTTCCTACCTTCTTTTTCCTCGAGCTGCCGCTTGGCAAGGACGAGCTCTTGCTCGGTCCGCTAGAGGTCCTGTTTCAGGACACCCACCTCCGCAGTCAGTGCGGCGGTGGATAGCAGCGAAGCCTGCACACGCATATTGACTCTTTATTTTTAGACTCCTGCGAAATTTACTAGATCCTCTATTTGGCTTTTCTTTCCGAACGCCAAACAGAGCATCAGGGGCTACTGTCTATGCGGTACTATTTTTATATATTTTTACTTACCTCGAAGCCCGTTAGAAGGCTAGCGCAAGCTTCAGTCAGTCCACTCTTGGCGGACTGAACCATCTGGATCACCGTACTCATAATAGTACGGTGCTCCTCGTCGATGGAGGCGCCGTCAAGCACCTCAAGCAGATTGTCCAGCACCTCCGGTTGGACGGAGGCCGCCGGCTCAGAAGGCTTGCTCCACTTGGAAGGAGTTCGCCTACCGCGGTCCGGAACTATTGAAGATTCCGGCGCGGTGTCCGGCACAAACCGGACTTGGAGCCCTGGGGGGTCTTGTCCCCTTTACTCCTGGGGTCCGGGAGGTCGCCTTGCGGCTCCTCTAGGACCACCTCCTCCTGCCTCGGAGCTCGTTGCAACGCCACTTCGGCGTCATCCGTAGTGCCGGGGGAGACAGCGGGCGGAACTGAGTTCACGTCTGATGAATCTAGGGAGCCGCCCGACGATTCGTCGAATTCAGCCCGGGGCGGACTGCATAATTACATTCGACATTAGGGAAAGTTGTGCAACAAAGGAACATCATGAGTTATTCTGATATCCGAACTTACGATTTTGCCGGACGCTTGGCCCTGTTTGGCCACTCCTCTTTGCCCTCTTCGGCGTTAGGGGCGTAGTCCGGCGGAGGGGTCTTCCTTTTCCTAGACCCCTTGGCCTCCCCCGTTGGGGCGGCCTTCCTCTTCTCTCCTCCCTCCGCTAGGGGGGAGAGTTTTCTTCTTCCTCCTCCTCGTTTTCACGGGAAGAGGGTGTCTCGGACTCATCGGATGACGAGTCCGACACCACCACATTACGGGCACTCTTTCGAGTCCCCGTGGCCTTCTTCTTCTTGGCCTTCTTCTCCGGCACCACATACGGCGCCGGAACTAGCAGCTTCACTAGTAGAGCTGGGGCTGGGTCTTCGGGCAGCGGAGCCGGACAGTTAATCGGTCCGGATATCGCCCGCCAAGCCTGTCAAAGGTAAGGGAGTTTAGATCCCGCATAGAGTCAAACTATGAAAAAACTTAACATCCTGTAAAAGGTGAAAATAGCTTACCTCGCTAGCGTGACGCTGCGAGATGTATCCGCGGTCCTCGGAAGCGGATGTGGGAGCCTCGGCGCCTTTGGTTAGCACCTTCCGGACGTCTTCATACATCGTGTCGAAGAGCCTGTTGAGGGTTTGGTGTTGCGCCGGGACGAACTCCCACAGATTAAAGTCCCGTTGTTGACATGGGAGGATCTGGTGGACGAGCATAACCTGGATTACGTTAACAAGCCGGATTGGCTTGTTCACCTCTTTTTCGTCACCCCACGATAGGCCCATCTCTTTCCAGGACATAAGCCGCGTGGGGGGTCCGGATCGGAACTCGGGGGCTGCGGTCCATTTCAGATCACGTGGCTCGGTGATGTAAAACCACCCGGATTGCCACCCCTTTAGGGTCTCCACAAAAGAGCCCTCGAGCCATAGGACGTTGGCCATCTTGCCCGCCATGGCGCCTCCGCACTCTGCCTAGCTGCCGCACACCACCTTGGGCTTGACATTGAAGGTCTTGAGCCAGAGGCCGAAATGAGGGCGAACGTGGAGGAAAGCCTCGCACACGACGATAAAACGCCGAGATATTGAGGATGAAGTACGGGGCCAGATCGTGGAAATCCAGGCCGTAGTAGAACATGAGCCCCCGGACAAATGGGTGGAGTGGAAAACCCAGTCCGCGGAGGAAGTGGGGAAGGAATACTACCCTCTCATGGGGCCTTGGGGTGGGGAGAAGCCGCCCCTCCTCGGGAAGCCGGTGCGCGATGTCTTTGGACAAGTATCCGGCCTTCCTTAGCTTTTTGACATGGCCCTCCGTGACGGAGGAGACCATCCACTTGCCTCCCGCTCCGGACATTGCTGGAGAAGGTTGAGGTGGGAAGTGCGGGCTTGGGCGCTGGAGCTCGAGTGCGCAGGAGATGGATAGGCAAAAGAGGAAGAA
The DNA here is from genome assembly GCF_002162155.2 of Triticum dicoccoides. Taxonomy (NCBI): domain Eukaryota; kingdom Viridiplantae; phylum Streptophyta; class Magnoliopsida; order Poales; family Poaceae; genus Triticum; species Triticum dicoccoides. The sequence continues at coordinate 446,300,405 of NC_041384.1, forward strand.
GGCGTAGGTAAAAAGGTGGATCCTTATCCCCTTACATGGGAGGATGCGATTGTGCGTCCCCACCAGCCTAGTAAAACTCGCTTGTCTCCCAAGCGCCATGATAAATGGCGCGGTTAGGGTTACCCACGTCCGTATTGATGACAATCCCGTAAAGGGGTACACGATCTCTGCTTTGACAAGACGTGCCAAGGAAACCGCCTCGCAAAACATGCTGAGGTGGAAAAGTAAAAACGATTCGAGTAAAGGACTGGGCCGTAGTGTGACGACGCACTGCGGAATACATCGGCAGATTTGATTTGTGTCAATATTATTCTCTCTATGGCAATATGTGGAAACTTATTTTGCAGAGCCGGACACTACTCTTGGTGTTTACAATCTTCTATGAAGGACTTGGAGGAGGAACCCGCCTTGCAATGCCGAAGACAATTTGCAAGCCGGACTCGTCGTCATTGAAGCCTGGTTCAGGGGCTACTGAGGGAGTCCTAGATTAGGGGGTGTTCGGGTAGGCGGACTATACCTTCAGCCGGACTCCTGGACTATGAAGATACAAGATTGAAGACTTCGTCCCGTGTCCGGATGGGAGTTTCCTTGGCGTGGAAGGAAAGCTTGGCGATACGGATATTCAAGATCTCCTACCATTGTAACCGACTCCATGTAACCCTAACCCTATCTGGTGTCTATATAAACCGGAGGGTTGTAGTCCGTAGGCAATCAACCCCATATACAACAATCTACCATAGGCTAGCTTCTAGGGTTTAGCCTCCTTGATCTCGTGGTAGATCTACTCTTGTACTACCCATATCATCAATATTAATCAATCAGGAGTAGGGTATTACCTCCATCGAGAGGGCCCGAACCTGGGTAAAAAACATCGTGTCCCTTGTCTCCTGTTACCATCCGGCCTTGACGCACAGTTCGGGACCCCCTACCCGAGATCCGCCGGTTTTGACACCGACACCCATGCTGCTATACCTACCACTTGATTATCATGCCTCCCATGTTGCTAAGCCAAGCCTCTAAACCACCTTGTCCTAGCAAACCGTTGTTTGGCTATGTTACCGCTTTGCTCAGCCCCTCTTATAGCATTGTTAGTTGCAGGTGAAGATTGGAGTTTGTTCCTTGTTGGAACATGGATATTATTGTTGGGATATCACAATATCTCTTATTTAATTAATGCATCTATATACTTGGTAAAGGGTGGAAGGCTCGGCCTTATGCCTGGTGTTTTGTTCCACTCTTGCCGCCCTAGTTTCCGTCATATCGGTGTTATGTTCCCGGATTTTGTGTTCCTTACACGGTTGGGTTATAATGGGAACCCCTTGACAGTTCGCTTTGAATAAAACTCCTCCAGCAAGGCCCAACATTGGTTTTACCATTCGCCACCTAGCCTTTTCTTTCCCTTGAGTCGGCCGGCTCAAGGTTCATCTTTATTTAAACCCCCGGGCCAGTGCTCCTCTGAGTGTTGGTCCAACCTGTCAGCTGCCGGTGGCCACCAGGGGCAACTCTGGGCTGGCCTACCGGAACCTTGGACAATCTGGTGTGCCCTGAGAACGAGATATGTGCAGCTCCTATCGGGATTTGTCGGCACATTCGGGTGGCTTTGCTGGTCTTGTTTTACCATTGTCGAGGATATCTTGTAACCGGGATGCCAAGTCTGATCGGAATGTCTTGGGAGAAGGAATATCCTTCGTTGACCGTGAGAGCTTGTGATGGGCTAAGTTGGGACACCCCTGCAGGGATTGAACTTTCGAAAGTCGTGCCCGCAGTTATGGGCATATGGGAATTTGTTAATGTCCGGTTGTAGAAAACCTGAAGTTTATCTTAATTAAAATACATCAACCGCGTGTGTAACCGTGATGGTCTCTTCTCGGCGGAGTCCGGGAAGTGAACACGGTGTTGGAGTTATGTTTGACGTAGGTTGTTTTAGGATCACTTCTTGATCATAGCTCTCGACCATGCTTTTGCCTTCTCTTCTTGATCTCTTTTGCGTATATGTTAGCCACCAAATATGCTAGTCGCTTGCTACAGCTCCACCTCATACCTTTACCTTACCCATAAGCTTAAATAGTCTTGATCGCGTGGGTGTGAGATTGCTGAGTCCCCTGTGACTCACAGATACTTCCAAAACCAGCTTGCAGGTGCCGTTGAACCGAGCAGATGACGCAACCGAGCTCAAGGAGGAGCTCGATGAAGACCTTGTTCGTAGTGTTGTTTCGTTTCAGCTGATCAGTAGTGGAGCCCAGTTGGGACGATCGGGGATCTGTGTAGCATTTGGGGTAGTCTTCTTTTATTTTGAGTTCCGTAGTCAGACCTTGATTGTATCTGGATGATGTAATGCTTTATTCATGTATTGTGTGAAGTGGCGAGTGTAAGCCAACTATGTAACTCTTTCCCCTATGTATTACATGGGTTGTGTGAAGATTACCTCACTTGCGACATTGCTTTCAATGCGGTTATGCCTCTAAGTCGTGCTTCGACACGTGGGAGATATAGCCGCATCGAGGGTGTTACACTTGGCCCCTCGCGAGGGTCTTGAGTGGTTGCTAATGAAGATGGGTCGTACCAGGCCGCTGGATGGGCCATGCCCTAGGCCGCAGGTAGGCAAGTATGGGTACCCCCGTTCCCAGGACGCCGACAGTAGCCCCCAGGCCCAAGGCGCGCTCGGCCTTGGCTTCGAGGCGAAGCCAAGGGTCAAGTGCGGAGTGTTGCGGGCCCCAATAGCCTACGGCCTCGATTGACGTGTGGCAATTGATAGGTCATGGGCGTCTCTGCTTCCCCAAGCTGCCTCGACAACTGCTCGACTTGATGAGACCCTACTGCATGTAGAAGAGAATCATCATTACCTTAGATCATGGAGGCCGGCGGTTGGCCTCCCTTTGGCTATAAATGAGGAAGGGGCGAAGCCCCCGTTGCTCATCTCTTCCTCCGTCCTGCTTGCTTCCTCTTCTTCCTCTTTGCTGCAACACACATGGCATCGGCGAAGAGATTCACGGCCGCAGAGAAGGGGAAGGCGCGCCAGGAGGGGCCTGACTTGCCACCACCCAAGAGGGGTCGTGGCCGCCCTCGCAAGCACGCAGCGACCCCTGTTGTGTCCCCTCATGGGCACGGACGAACTCCCTCGGGGTCCGGCACCGTTCTTGGAGGCTGCAGCGGTGTCTCCCCGCGCGGCCGAAGTCGCCCGAGACGCAACATTCCCGTCCACGAAGGGAGGCGCGCCATGGTAGCCCGACCTCCCCGGCCGCACTTCCACTCAGCGGAGGTGTTGCCGGAGTTTGTCGTGTGGTCGGAGAACCCGGCCGGCACCTGGCTTCAGCTTTCGCGCTCCTTTGCTGTCGAGCTACCGGCCTCGGGTCCAGGCGGCTGTCAGTGTCAAAACCGGCGGATCTCAGGTAGGGGGTCCCGAATTGTGCGTCTAGGATCGATGGTAACATGAGAAAGGGGACACGATGTTTACCCAGGCTCGGGCCCTCTCTATGGAGGTAATACCCTACGTCCTGCTTGATTGATATTTATGAATATGAGTGTTACAAGAGTTGATCTACCACGAGATCGTGATGGCTAAACCCTAGAGGCCTAGCCTATATGACTATGGTAATGAGTATATATGTCCTTTCCAGACTAACCGCTCCGGTTTATATAGAAACCGAGGGGATCTAGGGTTTACATAGAGTCGGTTACATAAGAAGGAATCTTCATAGTCGGTCGCCAAGCTTGCCTCCCACGCCAAGGAGAGTCCAATCCGGACACAGGTATAGTCTTCGGCCTTCATTTCTTCACAGCCCATCAGTCCGGCCCATGGATAACAGGGCAGACGCCCGAGGACCCCTTAGTCCAGGACTCCCTCAGTAGCCCCTGAACCTGGCTTCAATGGCGAGGAGTCCGGCGCGCAGATTGTATTCGGCATTGCAAGGCGGGTTCCCTTCTATCCGAACTTCAAGATAGTCTTCGGATGTGATGATAGTATCCGGACCTGTCATACACACCATACATAATCGCAAAGAGAATATATTTTTACACGAGTCTAATCCGCCGACAGCTTTTACAATATGACATCACGTCTATCCGGTCATAATTTTGAACCATTTTTCGTCTGCTGCTCCATGTTTCGAGACGCAGTTGCCATTGGCACGTCTTGTCGACGCAGAGATCGTGCCCCCTTATTACGGGATTCTCATCAATATGGGCGTGGGTGACCCAACCGTGCCATTTGCATGGCCCTTAGGGATAGGCGAGTTTAAGGCGAGTGGGGAGACGCTTGATATTCGCGGCCTTTATAAGGGGATAAGGATTCCCTTCCTTCACCCACACCTCAGCTTCTCCTCAGTCTTTCCATCCCTGAGCTCCAGTGCCCAAGCTTTTAGCTTTTCCCTCGACCGAGAAAGCACTCCAAAGATGTCCGGATCCGGAACTGGGGGTAAGAGGATGGCCTCCTCGGTCAATAAGAAGGGTATCAAGGCGCTCCAGGAGGCCGGATATCTGGCCAAGGAGATCGCTCATTGACTCCCGGTCTAGGGACAGGTCGTCCCTACTCCAGAGCCCCACGAGAGGGTTGTATTTCTCACACATTTCGTCCACGGGCTGGGCTTCCCTCTTCACCCCTTCGTTCGTGGACTGATGTTTTACTATGGGCTAGACTTCCACGACCTAGCTTCCAACTTCATCCTCAACATCACGGCATTCATTATCATGTGTGAGGCCATTCTTCGCATCCTGCCTCACTTCGGCCTATGGCTGAAGACATTCAATGTGAAGCTGAAGGTGGTGAGCGGCTAACACAAGCAGAGTGCGGAGGCGCCACGGTGGGCAAGATGCCCAACGTTACCTGGCTCGAAGGCTCGTTCGCGGAGACGGTGAAAGGGTGGCAATTCGGGTGGTTCTGTATCACCGAGCCACGCGACGCCAACTGGGTGGCGGCCCTCGAATTCAGATCCGGAATCCCGATGTGGCTCACCTCCTAGCAAGAGAGGGGCCAAACCTGGGGTCCCTCGGACGAGTTGACTGGGCTCCAGACGTGCGTCCAGAACATGATAGATAGGAAGATCAAGCTCGTCAACGTGGTCCAGGTCATGCTCATTCGTCATGTCCTTCTGTGGCAACGCCGAACATGCTATCTATGGGAGTACGATCCGGCCAAGAACCAGACGCTACTAGAGCTCTTCGGCACGACGCACCAAGAAATCTGGAAAGTGCTCTTCAAGGCCGGCGAGACGCCACCGCCCACGACCGAAGATTGCAGGCTTAGCTTAAAACGCCAGGCTAACCCGGTAAGTTCTTCTAATATTTTCAAGGCGTACCCTTTACTAGCATATTTTGAGAAAAAGCCTAAGCTTTCCTACCCATGTTTTCAGGCCTGGATCAAGATAGCGGAGGGGATTAACTGTCCGGCTCCGCTGCCCGAAGACCAAGAATTCTCATTACTAACGAAAATGCTTTTTCCAGCACCTTATGAGGTGCCAGCAAAGATGGCCAAGAAAGCGGCCAAAGGGGCCAAGAAGGGACCTCGCCAAAAAGGCGCTCCGGACGTGATGTCCGAAGACGAGACTTCCCCTTCATCCGCTGATGATGATGACGAAGAGGAAGAAGACAGTGACTCCCCACCTTAAGTGGAGAGGAAGAAGAGAGCGACTCCCCATCTGAAGTGGAGAGGAAGAAGAGAGCGGCCCCCACGAATCCGGAGGCGAAAGTGCCTAAGAGGGTTAGAGGCTCCCACGTGGATAACTCCATGTGGGATGTTGATAGCAGTCCGGAGCGACCTCGCCAAACCAAGCCTCAGGTCGCCTCATAAGTACCAGGATCCGAAAACACCTGGCCTTCCCGGTTTGTAATATTGATATACCTTAAACCTTGTTATTGCAGTCCGGCACGCGATGGCTCCCGGCGATCCTCGTCAGAGGGATCGCTAGACTCAAAGGAGATGGCTAGCATGTCTCCGCCACCTGCTCATTCTGTCTCTCCCAAGGGTGACGACGAGGTGGTGTCGCAAAAGACCTTCCCCCACGGGGGGGAGCTTCCAGAGATTGAAGGGGTGGCGCCCCAGGATGATTCCTCAGTCGCCGGACACATGGGGGAAAAAGTGTAACACCCCGTATGTAACTTGCCATATTTGTATTCCAACTCTTGCCATTTTCGGCTCTTAAGTTATGATATTCCCTCGTAGTTGGGTTTTGCCTTCATTTTGCATTTTGTTCATGTCATGCATTTCATATCATGTCATCATGTGCATCTCATTTGCATATGTGTTCATCTCATGCATCCGAGCATTTTCCCCGTTGTCCGTTTTGCGATCCGGCACTCCTATGTTCTCCGGTGCCCCCTTTTGTCTCTTTTCGTGTGCGGTTGTTAAACTTTCTCGGAATGGACCGAGATTTTCCAAGCGGCCTTGGTACACCACCGGTAGACCGCCTGTCAAGTTTCGTGCCATTTGGAGTCCGTTTGATACTCCAACGGTTAACCGGAGAACCGTAAAGGCCTCGTGTGTGTTGCAGCCCAACACCCCTCCAAAGTAGCCCAAAACCCCTCCATCCTCTCAGCCATTCGATCACGATTACGTGGCCGAAAACCGCACTCCATTTGGACACTCCTACCTCCTCCTACCTATAAATATGTCTTCTTCCCTGAATTTTTCATCCCAAACCCTAGATCCACCCTCCACCGCGCCACCGGACGTGTCCGCTCCGGCCGGACGCGTCCGTGTAAGTGCATCTAGTGCCACCCCTAGTTGGTTTTGGAGTATTGATGACAAACCTAGTTGAGGGACTAATGTGTTTGTGAGAATTGCAGGATAACACAGGTAGAAGTCCCTCATTGATTCGGTTTTACTACCAGAGATGACCCCTAAAAATGTATGAAGACATTGAAGTCAAAGGTGGTATATGAAGATAGTCACATTGAAGACTATGACAAAAGAAGACACGTTATGAAGCCTATGGAGCTCGAAGACTTAGATCTTTCGTAGTTATTTTCCTTTGTGTTGAGTCATAGGAACCACCGTACTGTTAAGTGGGGTCCAGGAGAACCAGTCAGAATGACTGAAGTGATGCCCAAACTAAAAACCTATGTCTTCAAGTGAAGACAATGAGAGCGAATCTTGTCCAGAGCCGGACAAGTCAGCTTTGCTTGTAGCCCAAGTAAAGTTGCCATGAGAGTTTGAAATCTGACCGTTGAGACATGTGTCAGTTCCTTAGTGACCCAGGGTCATTTCGGACAAATCGGGTCGGGTTGCCAAGTGGCTATAAATAGCCCACCCCCTACAACCATAAACGGTTGGCTGCTCAGATTTCAGTGCACGGCTTTTGTCATTTGAGAGCAACCCACCTCGAAGCCTTTGAGAGAAAATTCCTAGCGAGGAGAAAAGCCCTAACCACCCAGAGCCAGAGAACATTGGGCATCACTTAAGTCTTCTTGTCTGTGTGATCTGAAGACTTATTACACTTGAGGACTGTGAATCCTCCAGACGGTTAGGCGTCGCGTTCAGAGCATCCAAGAGACATTGTGGATTGCCGGTGAACGAAGTCTGTGAAGGTTTGGGAGTCTACCTTGAAGACTTACCATAGTGATTGGGCGAGGACTAAGTGACCTTAGCTCAAGGAGAATATGGTGAGGACTTGGTGTCCTGAGCTGCGTGTTCAGGACTGGGTGTCCGGGACTGTGTGTCCTAAGGTTTAAATACCTAGCCGCTCCAACCAGACGTACAGTTGTCACAGCAACTGGAACTGGTCCAACACATCATTGTCTTCAACGAGCCGCTGGTTTCATCTTCACTTCCTTTTACTTACTGTTACTCATTGTGAAGCCAGTGCACGCTTGCTATACCTTTTGTCTTCACAACGTAACTGTATGATTTGTTTGGCTTCATAACTTCTTCCTACCTGATCCTTATTACACTGCAGTTACTTGTCATTGTGCTTTCACTCTATTGAATACTTAACCATGGCTTGCCTAGTGTAATCTAACTTTCGCTGCATAGTGATAGGCTCATCTCTACTGTTTGTCTTCATAACTTCCACGTTTTGAAGACTTTCATAAAAATCGCCTATTCACCCCCCTCTAGTCGATATAACGCACTTTCAATTGGTATCAGAGCAAGGTGCTCCCTTGTTCTATGTGATTCGGTTTAACCACCTGGAGTTTTAGCTATGTCGACTGCAGGGATAATCAAAGTCTCCGCTGCGTGCCCCGTCTTTGATGGAACTGAATATCCCTATTGGAAGAATAAGATGCGCATGCATCTTGAAGCCATTAACGTCGACCTATGGTATGTCGTCGAAAACGGCGTTCCTAAGGCTGGAGAAGGTGTCACTGCTGCTGATGTCAAGAAGTTCACTCAACTGGACTCTACTGCCAAAAATATCATCTGTGGTCATCTGACAAAAGGACAGTATGGCCGTGTGAGTGCCTTGAAGACATCCAAGCTGGTCTGGGACTGGCTCTCCAAGGTCAATGAAGGCATCTCAACCCAGAGAGATCAGAGATTCAGTGTTCTTCGCAACCTCTTCAACCGCTTCAAGCGAAATGACAATGAGAATGTCCTGCACACATTTTACCGGCTCACTGACATCACAAATGAACTTCAAGCCCTCGGCGCCACTGAGATCACCAAACATGAAATCGTCAAGAGCTGCTGAGATCACTTGATAATTCGTTTGACATCCTAGCCCTGATGATTCAAGAACGTCCTGATTTCAAGACACTCGATCCGTCTGACATACTTGAGAGGCTCAACACACATGAGTTCCAACTTTCTGAGAAAAGAGATATCTACGGTCCAAACTATGGGCGAACTCGTGCCTTGAAGGCAAAAGCTGTTTCCTCATCTGAAGAAGAATCTGACAGCAGTTCTGATGATCCTGAAGACATTGGAAGGGAACTTGCAATGCTAGTGAAGAAGTTCCAAAAATTCACCAAGAAGAAAGGCTTTAGAAAATCTTCACGATCAAGCTCAAGGAATGATGAAGCTTACATGTCACAAGTGCAAGAAAACTGGACACTTCATCTCTGAGTGTCCACAGTGGGACAATGAGAACAGAAGGAAGAAGAAGAGCAAGGAATATGATTCTGACGACAAGAAGAAGAAGAAATACTCAAAGTCTTCTTCCAAGTCTTCCTCAAAGTCTTCATCACACAAGAAGAGCTCATCTGGCAAGGCACATGCATTTGTTGGCAAGGAAATGGATTCAGAGGAGGAGTCCGCTTCTGAGGAGGCAGAGGTGGAATCTGAGGAGGAGTCTGATTCTGGCATTGCGAGTCTGGCTACAGCATACGTCGCCAAGTCCATCTTCAACACTGAAGACAATGACTTCATCACCGACACTGATGCAAATGACAAGAACGACTCCACTCCTACCTACTGCTTCATGGCACGCAGTGCCAAGGTAAACACACGCACTACTCGCTATCAAACATCTAGTGACGATGACTCTGATTGTGATTCAAAACCCAGCTACAAAACACTTGCTAAAATTGCAACTGAACAACAGAAAGCTATGGAACATATTCAAAAACTGTTAGACAGAAGCGATGATCTATTGGGTGCTGAAATGACTCGATCTGAATCCTTAATTGAAGACATAAAAAATCTTCACGTTAAGTATCAGGAACTTGAAGATCGTCTTGATACTCTCTCAACAACTCATGAAAAGTTTTCCTATGATTATCTTCAAAGGAAGCAAGAACTTGAGAAATTGAGAGCGGCTCATGAAGATCTTCAAAAGGAAAACAAATCACTTCGCGCCGAACAGATCAGTTCCGCTCAGGAAGGATTTGAACCACCATGTCTTAAATGCATTGAGCATGATAATGCTACTGCTGTTGCTGAATGTTCCACTGCTACTGCTGTTGCAATATCTTCAACTGTTGATGTGGTAACTAACCCCTCTGCTGAGGATACCACTGCTATTGCTGATGAGAATGCTAGGTTGAAGACATTGCTTGAAACAGGGATGTACAAAAGTCTTAAATGACATCAGACATTATGTGATGTCCTCAAGAAGCAGATTCTGAACCGAAACCCTAGGAAAGAGGATGTTGGGTTCGTAAGGAAAATAAATGCAGATGGCTCTTACTGGAAACCTGAGCAGTACCCCAAAACCACATGTGTTGCTGCAAAGGAACCTTCAGCAGATCCATCCAATTTATCTGGCTTCACATGTTCTAACCCCATAATTATTGATGAATCCTTTGATGCAAACTATAAACTGTTTAATAATCAGAATGGTGAAGTGTTTGCCAGGTACATTGGTACTAACTGCAGGAATGGACCGCCTATGAAGAAGATCTGGGTTCCGAAAAAGTGTCTGGAAAATCTTCCTGTGAATGTCTTCATGACACCTCACTTAAAGAAGACAAACCTCAGACCAAAGGCTTCATACGGTCCAAAGGCTTCATACAAACAGAGGACTCACGTGAGTCACACTAACGCAAATGTTTTGCAGGGAAACCATACTCAGGCATATAAATATGAGAGCGGTTCATCGAACCGTCATGTTCATATGACCAAAAATTATTCTGCTTATTCCTATGAGTATTATTGTCCACCTGCAAGACTGTTTGCTAAGGCTTCAAAGCCAAAATTCTCAGATGCTGCACTTAGACTTGTTGCTTCTAAGCCACCCTTGAAGATGTGGGTGGTTAAGAAAGCTTAACTCTCTTTTGCAGGGAAAGGTCTCCAGCAGAAAAACAAAATCTTCTGACGCTATTGCTGGGGACCTTACAAATCTTGTAGGGCGCAAGATAAAATGCCCGAATGGCATCATTATGTACTTTGTTCCTGAATCGCATGCTACTCTCCCTATTAGTCCTAATCTGGATCTAAGTTTTCATAACCCACTGGTTCGTCAAATGTTTTTGCTTCACAATTCTCTTCGTGAAGCCTATCCCCCTAACTGCACTGTAGGGTACGACACCAGCGTCTTCAAAGTCTTCAGAATGGATTATTGACAGTGGGTGTACAAATCACATGACTGGCAAAAGAAGCCTTCTTATGGACTCAACCTTACGTCCATCCGACAAGAGCCACATCATATTTGCTAACACTGGTAAAAGTAAGGTATTGGGTCTAGGTAGAGTTGCAATCTCAAAGGATCAACACATGGATAAAGTCATGCTTGTTGAATCCCTTGGCTTCAACTTAATGTCTGTCTCAATGCTTTGCGATTTGAACATGATCGTAATGTTTGGAAAATATCGTTGCCTAGTACTAATGGAATCTAACAAGTCTCTAGTGTTTGAAGGGTATCGAAAAGATGATCTGTACGTGGTAGATTTCTCAGCAGGGCCACAACTTGCAGTATGTCTTCTTGCAAAAGCTTCAGAATGCTGGCTTTGGCATCGGAGGCTTGGGCATGCTGGCATGAGGAACCTCCACACCCTTGCGAAGAAGAAGCATGTCATAGGCATCGAGGGCGTCAAGTTCAAGAAAGATCACTAATGCGGTTCCTGTGAAGCAGGGAAGATGACAAGGGCAAAACATCCTTCGAAGACAATCATGACTACTACTCAACCCTTCGAACTGCTCCACATGGATCTTTTCGGCCCCACTCACTACTCAACTTTTACTACTACTGCTTGCCTCTATGGCTTCGTCATTGTTGATGATTACTCTAGATATACTCGGGTGCACATAATCCTTTACAAGACTGAAGTGCAGGATGTCTTCAGACGCTTCGCCAATCGTGCTATGAACAATTTTGGCGCCAAGATAAAACACATCAGAAGTGACAATGGCACTGAATTCAAAAACACTGGCCTTGATACATATCTTGATACCTTGGGCATCACACATGAATTCTCAGCTCCGTACACGCCACAGCAGAATGGCGTCGTCGAACGCAAGAACAGAACACTCATTGAGATGGCCAGAACAATGCTAGATGAATACAAGACTCCAAGAAAATTCTGGACTGAAGCCATTGACACTGCATGCCATACAATCAATCGTGTTTATCTTCACAAGCTTCTGAACAAGACATCTTATGAACTCCTAACTGGCAAGAAGCCGAATGTCAGTTACTTCAGAGTATTTGGCGCAAGGTGCTGGATCAAGGACCCACACCACACCTCAAAGTTTGCACCAAAAGCACATGAGGGCTTTATGCTTGGATATGGAAAGGATTCGCACTCCTACAGAGTCTTCAATCTCTTTCATTGCAAAGTGGTTGAAACAGTGGATGTGCGGTTCGATGAGACAAATGGTTCACAAAGAGAGCAACTGCCAAATGTGCTAGATGAGATTCCAGCTAGTGAATCAATCAAGCTAATGGGAACTGGAGAGATTATACCTTCTGAAGCTCAGCCTGAAGAAGAACTTATCATCTCAGCACCTGATCAACATGAAGACAATGCTCAGCCTGAAGACATTCCTCCCAACAACAACACAGATCAGCAAGAGCAAAGTCTTCGCCCTGTACATCCTCGTGTTGCTAATGAAGTACAGATTGACAGAATAATTGACAGCATCAATGCACCTGGTCCACTCACTCGTTCAAGGGCAACTCAGCTAGCAAATTTCTGTGTGCACTTCGCATTCGTCTCAATATCAGAACCCAAGAAAGTTGAAGAAGCCTTCATGGAACCTGAATGGATTCAAGCTATGCAAGAAGAGCTTCAACAATTTGAGCTGAATAATGTATGGGAACTGGTTAAGTGTCCTGATCCACGGAAGCACAACATAATAGGCACCAAATGGATATACCGCAACAAACAAGATGAGCATGGTCAAGTTGTCAGAAACAAAGCTCGTCTCGTTGCTCAAGGATATACTCAAGTGGAAGGCATTGACTTCGATGAAACATTTGCTCCCGTGGCTAGGCTTGAAGCCATACACATTCTTCTGGCCTATGCAAATCATCATAACATACTACTATATCAAATGGATGTGAAAAGTGCCTTTCTCAATGGCAAGATTGAAGAAGAAGTGTATGTTGCACAACCGCCTGGCTTTGAAAATCCAAAACATCCTGACATGGTATACAAGCTCAACAAGGCACTGTATGGCCTCAAACAAGCCCCTAGGGCCTGGTATGACACACTCAAATACTTCCTGAAGAGCAAAGGCTTCATACCTGGTTCCCTGGATCCCACTCTTTTCACGAAGACATATGATGGTGAACTGTTTGTGTGCCAAATATATGTGGATGACATTATCTTTGGCTGCACCAATCAGAAGTACAGTGAAGAGTTTGGATATATGATGCAAGAGCAATATCAGATGTCCATGATGGGGGAGCTGAAGTTCTTCCTTGGTCTTCAAATACGACAACAACGCAATGGCATCTTCATATCTCAAGAGAAGTATCTCAAAGATTGCCTGAAGAAGTTCGGTATGCAAGACTGCAAAGGCTTCACAACACCAATGCCAGCCAAACATCATCTAGGTCCTGACGACAATGGTAAAGTGTTCGATCAAAAGGTATACCGCTCCATGATTGGTTCTTTGCTTTATTTGTGTGCATCTAGGATAGATATTATGCTTAGTGTTTGCATGTGTGCTCGATTTCAAGCGGCACCAAAGGAGTCGCATCACTTAGCTGTGAAGCGAATTCTTTGATATTTGGCTCACACCCCAACTCTAGGATTATGGTATCCAAAGGGCTCAGAGTTTGATTTCGTTGGATTTTTGGATGCTGATTATGCTGGTGACAAAGTTGATCGCAAGTCTACATCAGGCACATGTCACTTTCTGGGACGATCACTTGTATGTTGGTCTTTAAAGAAGCAGAACTGTGTATCTCTCTCCACTGCTGAATCTGAATACATTGCTGCTGGATCTTGCTGCGCTCAGCTTCTGTGGATGAAGCAAACACTCAAGGACTATGGCATTCATCTGAAGCAAGTGCCACTCTACTGCGACAACGAAAGCGCCATCAAGATTGCCAACAACCCAGTTCAGCACTCGAAGACAAAGCACATTGAAATTCGTCATCACTTTCTCAGAGATCATGTTGTGAAGGAAGACATTGATATCATACACGTCAACACTGAAGAGCAATTGGCAGATATCTTCACCAAGCCTTTGGATGAGAAGAGGTTTTGCAAGTTACGGTGTGAGCTAAATATCCTGGAATCCTCAAATGTCCTGTGATCAGGCACACATCCTAACCCTTATGCATATTGATGACTTAGATGTGCAACACACGAAGTAAAGTATATCTTCAATCAATGAAGACATACATTCTAAGTGTGAATACATTAATGTGGAATTTGACTTCGGAGCGCCACGATAATTGTGCGCCGTGTCTGGGTCTAATACTTCCTATACGGTGGGTAACGCCACCACCAAACGTTCTCTTTGAAGTGTTTCTCTCATGGCGTTACCTTGCAATATCTTCACATTTGGTTGTCTTCACATTTGGTTTGGCTTCGAACATGTCTTCATGATTATCTTCACTACGTTGACTGTATAGATATATATATATGCTAGTGTTCTGTCCTCTACAGCATTCACTTATAGCTATGTCTTCGTGTTGAATCTTTTGAACTAAGTGAATGTGATCGGACCCCAAACTTCTCTATGCTTTCTATCTCAAACTCTATCTCTCTAAGTCATATGCATTCTATTGAAACTGTCAAATGTCTTCACTGCGTCCTTGTCAGCAGAAGATATAGAGACAACCATAAAGTCCGTTTTCAATGCTCATTCCTCCACATAAAATCCGGATAAGTAGAAACGACCGCCCGACAATCCAGGCGTGCGTGGGATGTGGAACTGCCCCCAAAATACCGCATGATGGCCACGTACTACTCAAATGCGAATCGCCAGGGGCACCTGAGTAATATTGCAGTGCCGCCCCTGCGCCTATAAATTCACACTTACCGCGGTCATTATCTCCTTCTTCCACCCTCGCACGAACCCTAGCGCCACCGCTAGCTCTCAACGACGCCGGCGACGAAGCGCTTCGCTGCCGCAACCTCTCCGACGCCGTCTTCACGCCGATCGCGGGCACCGTCCTCTCCGCCGTCGCCGTAGGTGTCTTCCGTCGCCAAGTTAGGGCACGGAGGATTGAACTACTCGGCATCATCTCCCACTTCGTCTAGCAGTTCCAAGTGTGGTAAATAAAACATCTTTTTACAACCCCTTTTGATCCCATGGTTTTGTCACTTTCTTCCATAAGAAGTTTATCTTCACACAAGTTAGATCTCTCAATCTACATCTCATAACATGCCTAGTATATTCACTTGTGCTTCATGAAGTAGTTAGATTCCTCACTTGTACTGATCTGTGGGTTCGTACAAATCTAGAACCAACTTCTTATCTATGAGTGAATATCTTCGCACGATGAGGTCAATGTCTTCTAAACTGATTAATCTTCAAAACCTTCTGAGAATGCATATGACCTCTTCCCCTTCCCTCGCACCTTAATGTTGTCACAGGTACATGTCCGTGGGAGAATCCTTCGGTTCTCATAGTCTGCATTCATTTGCAGAATTCCTACAGCATCACATAAATTCTCCTGAAGGCAGTTCCTGTTGGTCCAGCAAAAGAAAGCCTTTGAAGCCTTTGAAAGTTTTGAAGCCTTTCAAGTTAAAGTTTATGGCTTCAGAAGCAGCAGCAAGGAAAGGGGGCAGACAGCGACGTGAAGGAACTTCCAAAGATCTGCCTGAAGACCTGGCAGAAATGTATAAAACAGATCCTGAAGAGAATTATGGGCAGCGCAAGACCCGAATCCAATGGATTCGACGCTATTGGGCTGAACAATGGTTCAAATACCGCTTCACTACCCAAGAGTATGCTGAGAAAAGTGCCATCAAAAGACCATGGGGAGACGTCCTATACAAGAACCTTGTACCCAGGTCCAGAGATGAAGCTATTGCCCAAAGCTTCTATCCATGCATGGTTCGTGGGCCACAGCCTGATGATGCACATCCGTCATCACTACTCTGGTGTCGTGACGACAATCTATTCAAGGGCAACTTCCAGTTTGCCCAACAATCAGCGAAGCAGAACAAGAAGAAGTTGGGGTTAGACTTCAACCCTGGTCCCTCGGCACCAAGGGCAGATGGCACTCGCGACGCAGAACCCAATATCATCGGTCCGTATGCCAACCTTGAGGGCCTCATCACCCGCATCTTAGTCCAAGGGACTGCCGTGAATGACCCTCCAGCTGACTCTGAGTCTGATGAAGCTCCTGCTGTACCGAAGCCAAAGCAGTCGAAGAAGGCAAAAGCTTCAAAGCCGGCCCCTTCATCAAAAATCTCAAGGGCGAAGCTATTGGCAACTGCACCTCCTGAAGACAATGTGCAGTCTGAAGACGTATCCCGCGTATCCAAGCCCCAGAAGGCCAAGGTGCCTCAGCCACACACCGACAAAGAGCTCACAGCTGCTGCCATTCTGCGCAGCGAAGCCATTGATCTGTCGAGTGATGAAGATCTTGGAGATGACACTCTAGAGCAGCTCATCAAGAGCAAAGAGGAAGCTGAAATCTTCAACAATTTGCCTCTCTTTGATGTCGCCATCATCCACAACTTCATCGATGAATGGTTTGCCACACCAGACATCAGCTTCGAAGATCTGCAGCTGCCCGTTGGCCTCAGCGTCGCCTTCCAAGGCGCTATTGCTTCAGAACTTGCAATTGCCCAGCGCATTGTTGAACTGAAGCAGAAAATTGATCATGAAAAGGCTCAGTTCAAGAAGCATGTGGCCAAGCTCAGCGTGCAAGAAGTGAAGAGCTTCAAGATCATGATGCACAAGCTCAAGGAAAACTTTCTGAAGAAGCATGCAGAAGCTCAAGGTTCACGTGAGCGGATGAAGTCTCTGGCTGAGAGATGTGTGCAAGCCTACAATGAGGCTGAGAAGCGCAAGGCACTTGGGCGTCCTGGCATCGACCCCAAGATGGCTGCAAAGAAAAAGAAGAACACTGTTCCAGCTGAACCAGAGGCATCAAGGCAGGAAGCAGTTCCGCTTGTCTTCCCAACTGCAACGACTGGCTCGAAGCCAAAGAGCCGGTCAACAGCTTCAGAGCTCAAGAAGACACGAACTGCTGAGGCTGAAGCCCGGAAGCGGAAAAGCTCTGAAGCCTCTCCTACTGCCCCCAGCAAGAAGAAAAGAAAGACCAAGAAATCTCGGGCTGCTCCCACAGAGCCCTTGATAGTTGAACCTATTTCTATGGTTCACCCGAACGCAGAACGACAACTGACAGTTCATGAGCCTGCTTCCACAGAGGCTCCTGAAGCTGAAGACATACCAGCAGTCGACCCCATTGCTGCTGAAGACATTGGTCGTCAGGACAATGTACAAGATGATGCAGCCCTTCCTCAGTATGAACACAGCGAACTCATCAGCATTGGTCGTCCTCTGACGCCAATTGCACAAGATGCATCATGGGTGGATCGCCCTCAAGAGGAAGAAGACCTTGAGGCCCAGCCCACTCCAACCCCACAGGCGTCGTCTGCGTTCCGCAGGCTTCGCAGAGGTCCAAGGCCTCAAGTCTATGCTGAAGACATTCCGGCTGCATCAGCCAAAGAAAATGAAGAAGTACCACAAGATCCTACTCCCCCGCTACACCATGAAGCAGTTCTCCAGGAGAACGTGCCTAAGTCTGACCCTCCAGCTAGTCAAGAGGAGGCTGAAAATGTTGAGGCTGCCACAACCAACACTGAAGCCAATGTGGAGCCCTCCCCACCAAAAGCTTCAGCAGACAGCGAAGCTACTGATCCAGACACTTCTGTTCCTGAGTCTGCTGCAGGTCCTCAATTTGATTACCATGTTGAGCACAGGCCTCATGTCCAGAAGCCAGTCCCAAGGCTGCCAAGGTTCCCAGGTCCTGCATCAGCACCTGGCTCCTTTGACATCAATAGCTTCAAGGAAGACAATACGTTCTTCAACAGCTCCAAGAACCCCTATTCGAGAGAAAGGATTTCATCAGATAGGTTCTGGAGCTATCCTCAGCGCAGCTACTATTCATGCATCCTATACAACCAAGGTCGCATCTTCCCACACAAGCGCCTTGATGTTGAAGCCATTGCTGGTCTGCCCTGTCTAGAGGAAGCTTTGGATTGCTTTAAGCAAGTGGGTCTGCTGCAGTTTGTCACTGATGAAGAGCACTGGAATGAAGAGCTTCTGCTTCAGTTCTATGCCACCCTCCACATTAAAGGATACAACAAAGATCCGGAGACTTGGGTCCTGGAGTGGATGACCGGCAATGTCCATCATGAAGCCAATGCATTTGCTATCATTGAGCTCACCGGCCTGCCCACTCCTGGCGAATTCTTTGAGGAAGGCTGTCAACTACATGCTGAAGCTATTGAGAGCATATTCCAGAGGCCTGAACCAAATATGAGTCAGATGCTCTCAATGATGTAGCCATTGCCCCATGATGCACCCTATCCAACTGAGTTCTTTGTTGAAGACCTTGAGTACCTACCCAGGACCATATATCACATCATCCGGCGGACTCTCTGGCCCATTAAGGGACACTCTCCACATGCCAAGATTGAGGGTGCAATGAAGACTCTCATATTCTATATCCTTCATGGCAAATGCTTCAACGCACAGGATTTCTTCATACGCCAACTTGCAGCGTCAGGCTCAGATTTATTTGGTTTGAAGTTCTATGCTCCTTGGGTGATGAGGCTGATCAAACTACACTCTGCGATCTCGTATCAGCCCTCAGCCCGAAACCATCGGATCTTCTTGCCAGATGTGGATACCTCTGCTGAAGCTATATATCCTGAGCCTGCCAAGCAACCTTTAAGTCTTCAGAATGCAGAACACCAGAGCTTCACTCAGAACGATGAAGGTGTTGAAGCCATCTCCAGGGTGTATCCTTTGGCTGGCACTACACGTGCGCCACACCCTGCTTCAACTGAAGCCACTGATAGTGCAACTGCTTCAAGACCCAAGAAGCGCGCTCATGTTCTCAATGACCGAGAGCTTCTTGTGGCCCTTCATCAAAAACAAGATAGGCATCACGACTGGCTAAAGCGTCAGATGAAGAGCCTCTTGGTGGATGTTAATTGTCTTCGAAATCTTGCCACCAAGAATGCTTTCGTCACTCATGAAACCTGTCGTCGTACCTGGAAAGGGCTATCAATGATGTGTACTGAAGCTGAACCTGAAGAGGATGGCTTCACTGAGCGATTCAAGTTTGACACCACACCTCCTAGAAGGGCTGTGATGCGCAACACACCATCACTTGAAGACTCTGAGTTTTCTTCATCTTCTGCCATAGTCACTGCCAGAATCATTGATGAAGAAGATGATGCTACATCACCGCCAGCTGCTTCAGCACCTCCAAGCTCTTCTGCACCGCCAAACACCTCCAACGACCCTGCTGCTCCTGGGAACGAGTAGACACTCTATGTCTTCAAACCTTTTTGGTCCTTACTGACAAAAGGGGGAGAAGCATATGGGTTTATAGTCTTCAAGCGGGTCCATATGGGCGGGTGCTTTATGTTTTGATATATTTTTGCTTCGTGCTTACAACTCTCGTTTTTGCTTCATTTGGTTCTTTGAGTTGTAACACTAAATCTCGATGGTCGTCTGCTACTTGTTTGCCACCCTGTTTGCGAAGATAAATTCCGCATGTGCGACGATAAATTCCGCACTTATCTCATTCTGCAGACGTCCATTTTCCATTATGCATGTCATTATCTTCATATATATTCACATGCATAGTGGATTGTCATCATAAGCTGAAGTGGATCTCCACAAGTACAACCTGCCATGTGCATTTGCATTCCAAAAGCAAATTAACTTGTATGCACATCTTCAGGGGGAGCCCTTGCAACTTATGAAGACTATTCTTTATCCTTTACAATTTCACAGACTATATTCCCCATTGAAAACTTCAACTCGTTTGTCATCAATCACCAAAAAGGGGGAGATTGTAAGTGCATCTAGTGCCACCCCTAGTTGGTTTTGGAGTATTGACGACAAACCTAGTTGAGGGACTAATGTGTTTGTGAGAATTGCAGGATAACACAGGTAGAAGTCCCTCATTGATTCGGTTTTACTACCAGAGATGACCCCTAAAAATGTATGAAGACATTGAAGTCAAAGGTGGTATATGAAGATATTCACATTGAAGACTATGACAAAAGAAGACACGTTATGAAGCCTATGGAGCTCGAAGACTTAGATCTTTCTTAGTTCTTTTCCTTTGTGTTGAGTCATAGGAACCACCGTACTGTTAAGTGGGGTCCAGGAGAACCAGTCAGAATGACTGAAGTGATGCCCAAACTAAAAACCTATGTCTTCGAGTGAAGATAATGAGAGCGGATCTTGTCCAAAGCCGGACAAGTCAGCTTTGCTTGTAGCCCAAGTAAAGTTGCCATGAGAGTTTGAAATCTGACCGTTGAGACACGTGTTAGTTCCTTAGTGACCCAGGGTCATTTCGGACAAATCAGGTCGGGTTGCCAAGTGGCTATAAATAGCCCACCCCCTACAACCATAAACGGTTGGCTGCTCAGATTTCAGTGCACGACTTTTGTCATTTGAGAGCAACCCACCTCGAAGCCTTTGAGAGAAAATTCCTAGCGAGGAGAAAAGCCCTAACCACCCAGAGCCAGAGAACATTGGGCATCACTTAAGTCTTCTTGTCTGTGTGATCTAAAGACTTATTACACTTGAGGACTGTGAATCCTCCAGACGGTTAGGCGTCGCGTTCAGAGCATCCAAGAGACATTGTGGATTGCTAGCGAACGAAGTCTGTGAAGGTTTGGGAGTCTACCTTGAAGACTTACCAGAGTGATTGGGCGAGGACTAAGTGACCTTAGCTCAAGGAGAATACAGTGAGGACTTAGTGTCCTGAGCTGCGTGTTCAGGACTGGGTGTCCAGGACTGTGTGTCCTAAGGTTTAAATACCTAGCCGCTCCAACCAGACGTACAGTTGTCACAGCAACTAGAACTGGTCCAACACATCATTGTCTTCAACGAGCCACTGGTTTCATCTTCACTTCCTTTTACTTACTGTTACTCATTGTGAAGCCAGTGCACGCTTGCTATACCTTTTGTATTCACAACGTAACTGTATGATTTGTTTGGCTTCATAACTTCTTCCTACCTGATCCTTATTACACTGCAGTTACTTGTCATTGTGCTTTCACTCTATTGAATACTTGACCATGGCTTGCCTAGTGTAATCTAACTTTCGCTGCATAGTGATAGGCTCATCTCTACTGTTTGTCTTCATAACTTCCACGTTTTGAAGACTTTCATAAAAATCGCCTATTCACCCCCCCTCTAGTCGATATAACGCACTTTCAGTCCGCCACCGACAACCTCCTCCAATCGCGGCGCGCCACGTCGCCCACGCTCGCGCCCACTTTGCCGCCCTCCCGCGCAGGCCCGCCGGGCCCAGGCGGGGCCCACCCAGCCCGTTCGTCCCGCGCCGCCGCTCTCCCACGCAGCGCCTCCCCGCCGCCCGGCTTCGCCACCGCGCCGCGCGCTCGCGTCGCCGGCCACTGCCCGCCCGCGCGTCGGCCGCCGAGCCGATCCAGCGCCGCCGCTGCCGCCCGGCTCCGCCGCCTCGCGCCGCCCGAGCTTCCTCGCCGCCTCTCCAGTTACCTCTCTGACCGGATCCGGCAGGACCCCTCCTCTTTGGCCACTGTCTTCTCCCCGAGCTCCGGCGAAGACCCCGGCCAACCTCGGTTTCTGCGTGCTTAGATCCAGAGAACCCTAGGGTTGACCCCTGTAATTTTCATCTAAGTCTTTTATTTTTTTGCATCCTAAAGCACTTTTCATCATGCCATATGTCTGTCACCGTAGCCGTATATCAAAATGTTCGTTAGGATGTCCTCTTCATTTTGTTCCATTGCACCATGCTTTTTTGAGTCCATATTGATGCCCAAATGACTGTTGCAACAGTGCTATAAAATGTTAGTTCCTGATTCTTATCAGTTTATGAGCATTTGTCATTTTTTTCATGATTATTGTGTGTTGCATGTGGGCATGAGCTCTACATGTGTTTTGGGCTATGCCATGCCATCTCTACAGGGGTGTATGCCATGTATTTTTGTGATCAATGTGGTGACTAGCACAAGCATGCAAAGTAGCTCTCGTGATGTTGCTGATTTCAGGGACTTAGAATTTCACTAAGTCATTTCCCTGATGTTATTTTTATGCCATGCATTCATGTTGCTACAGAGTGATCCATGCTTCTCTTGAGTATGTTCAGTAAGGATGATTTTGACATATGGTTATGCTCTATCCATCCATGTCCTTGTTTGCATTTATGGAGTACCCTAGCATGACTCAATCTTGCTCTACTTTTGCTATAAAATTTCCTGGCAAATTGTTTACATGTTAATCAATTTTGCCAAGGTTGTTCTAGTTGATCCTTGCATGCTTTGAGATGGTTCTTGCCATGGTTAGCTTCTTGAACATGTCTTCTTGCAGGTAGTATGCTTAGCTTGTCATGCAATGCCTTGTGTTGAGTGCATCGAGCTCGCAAACATGCCTACATAATTCTGTTTATGCCATATCCAGTTTTTTGCTAAGTCTGAATCTGTTAACGAAACTTGCTATGTTTACATGGGTGCCATCATATCGTCTGATCCTTTTTGGCTTATGGTGAGTAAGGGGCTTTTGTTATATGCTTTGAGTAATTCATGCCATGTCTTTGTTTGCTATGTTATGTTCCTGTAGCATGTTGATATCTTTCTCTAAACATTGCTTCCTGATGTTAATTCCTGACATGTTAGTATTTTCACCAAGTCTGTGAAGCTGATATCTTTTGCACTTTTGCCATGCTTGTTTGAACCTGCTCTTGTGTGATTTAGCCGTAGCTCAGTGTTCATCTTTTGTCAAGCATCTTGATTATATCACTGCCATGTGCCTTGTTGCTATGTTAGAGTGTAGTAGCTTAGTTTCTTGTTGCATTCGAGATGGCATCGTGCTGTTAATCGCAGAATGATGCCATTCTTGTTTTGCTTGCCATTTGCAAACCGTGCATCCGATTTCGATGATCTTTATATCGATTTCGACCGAAATCAACTCATGTTTCCAGTGGCGCACTTGGTTTGCCAAGTTGAGGCCTGGTTCAATATTTTCCTTTCGGAGCACGCATATGCATTGCATAGCACATCCCGCATATCATGCCATGTTTTGCATCATGTTGCTTGTGCATTGCACCGTGGTTGATTGTGGTTTCTTTTGCTTGTGTTCTTGCCTTGGGTAGAGCCGGGAGACGAGTTCTTGATCGAGGAACCCATTGAGTACGCTTACGAGGATGAAGCTTACGTCAACTCGGAGAACTTTGCAGGCAAGATGACCATACCCTCGAAATCACTTCTATCTTTGCTTGCTAGTTGCTCGCTCTTTTGCTATGCCGTGATACCTACCACTTGCTATATCGCGCCTCCCAAATTTCCATGTCAAACCTCTAACCCACCTTGTCCTAGCAAACCATTGTTTGGCTATGTTACCGCTTTGCTCAGCCCCTCTTATAGCGTTGCTAGTTGCAGGTGAAGATTGGAGTCTGTTCCTTGTTGGAACATTATTGTTATTGGGATAACATTATTATATTTTGATTACTTTAATGCACCTATATACTTGGTAAAGGGTGGAAGGCTCGGCCTTATGCCTAGTGTTTTGTTCCACTCTTGCCGCCCTAGTTTCCGTCATACCAGTGTTATGTTCCTTGATTTTGCGTTCCTTACGCGGTTGGGTTATAATGGGAACCTCTTGACAGTTCGCCTTGAATAAAACTCCTCCAGCAAGGCCCAACCTTGGTTTTACCATTTGCCACCTAAGCCTTTTTCCCTTGGGTTTCGCGGACTCAAGGGTCATCT